>NW_020450119.1:258067-455621 GCF_003343035.1 Apteryx rowi | reverse complement strand
CCGAGGTCCGTCGCTGACCGCAGGGCCCGGCGGCGCGGCGACGTGGGGCTGCGAGGCGGCGCYGGAGCCACCGCCGCGCACCGGCTGCCAGATGAGGCTGTAGTAGACGGCGAGCACGATGGCGGCGAGCGAGACGGAGAGCACGTAGGCCAGCACGGTGGCCAGGCGCACCCACTTCTTGTTGGTCTTGGCCGCCATGCGCGCCTTCTTGTCCCCGGTGTAAGTGGCGGGCTTGCCCCGCTCCGCCCCCGCCTCCTTCTCCTTCATGGGGGCCCGGCCCTTGGCCCGCTGCTCCACCGTCCCCTCCGTGGTGGGGGCTCCTCCTCGCCGCCTCGGCCCGGCCCGGCCCGCCCGGCCGGCTCAGGACATGCTGCTGCTGCTGTCACCGCCGCCGCCGCCGCCGCCGCCTCCTCCTCCTGCTGCTGCTGCTGCCGCCGCGGCGGCCCGCGCTGCTCCCGCTGCCCGGAGGCTCCGCCAGGCTCGGCGAACGCGCGGAGGCGGGGGGCAGCGCTGTGGCAGGGCGGCCCTTAAAGCGGCAACACCGCCCGCTCCGGAGCCTTTGGGGAGGAGGGTCCGCCGGGAGCGTTGTGTTTAAAGGGGCGATTCCCCCACCGTCACCCCCTTCCCCCATTAGCGCGTGCGCGGCCGTTGGGGCGCGCGCCCTCCTGAGGGGGGAGCGGCGACCGTTAGGGCCCGCATGAGCTGTGGGCGCGTCTGAGGGGTGCTGGCTGGCGGCAAGTGAAGGAGGCTGTGGCCTGCGAGGGGCTCTTATGCTGCGTGATCCCTACAACAGCCTCCGCCTTGGTTTTGCGGTGCTATCCTCGGCTCGCCTAGCTAGCTCACGCCAGCAGCGTGTTAGCCCTTTTCTCTTGGCACCTGTGCTTGGGCCCAGGTTAGTCAGGGTTAGCAGGTGTCGCCCTTTTCCCTTAGTACGTGTGCTTGGGCCCAGGTTAGTCAGGGTTAGCAGGTGTAGTGACGTCCTCCTGGCCCAGCGCTGGAGAAGGGCGTCAGAGATATGCCTCCACTTTCTTAACGAAAAGAGGAGTTACTTCTCAATGCTACCTTAGCTGTGGGTATGTAATGTTGCCTGCAACTTTTGTGAAGTTTGAAGGATGCCCCTAGCTAAGCAGCAATTTTTGGTGAGGTTATTTTAGTTCCCTTCTAATTGTGCTGATCCCAATCCTGACAAAATTATTTAAAGCCTTGTTGTTGCTGTTAGGATGTGGATTGGCTTTGTTCTCTGTATTCCTTTTACCCCCCCCCCCCCCCGAGCATTATATTGTTTTTCTCTGAAAACAGCTGAAACACCTCCCCAGGGTATGGATCCCCCATCCCGGAGAGAGATGTTGGCTTTTTGGAAGGATTTAGCTGCTTCTTTTAAAATCATTCTCCTCCCTCTCCTAAATCTTAGAACAATCAGGCTGAAAACCTTTTGCTTACAAGAGGTGGCAGTTCTAAAAGAGGCTAACAGCTGCTGGAGAAATGACTGTTGCCCAGAAAGGCCTCAGAGGAAATGAGTGACTGAATTTCAAGTTAAGTGTGGCATTTTGTTTTTCCTTCTAATAACAAGAAAGAATGGAGGGCTGGGAGAGAAGGGGAAAAGCTCTGAATTTCCTGCGAGAAGGAGCATGGAACCTGCAGCGCTGGGGCAGAAAATACATACTAAGAGGGAGTAACTTAAAAAAAAAAAAAAAGCCTGATTTTTGGCAAAATGTGGATTATGTTGACTGAAAGCTCCGGGGTTGTCATATAGGTGYGAAGGGGTGGCATTGTAGCGATGATCTGCGCACGCCTACCCCCAGCATTTTCACCATTAACCCTCAGGTGGGCACTGCATGGAGCCCTCGGTGTCTAAATCCAAGGGACTTCTTAAAGGGGGAATGAAACTGCGTTGTGCGGGCAGCTGAGGGCTCCAGCTTATCCTTAAAAGGGTAACACCGCAGTATTTTGGGCACTAAACCGTCCTTCRGCAGAGTGGGCTGATTTTGATGAGTGTAGCAGCCTGGCTGCTCTGGCTCTTGCCAGCAGAACTCATTCTTCCCTACCCCCTTAAGCTGGTCTGCTTTTAGGTGAGAGCAGCTATGCAGATGTGGGATGTTCTGCCTCCAGACCCTGCCCTTGCTGTAAGAAGGGCAGGACAAAAGGGTGGTCTAGCTAAAGCGTGTGACATCGTGCTGCTTGCTATCTTTGGAGACCTTCTGCCTTTTGGCCTCAGCACAAGTCTCATCTGTAGCAGTACAAATCATGGCTACACAGTGTAGATGGACAAGAGCGAGCAGATCCTACTGTGGCTGTCTTGCCAGGCAAGGGTAACAATGAATTCACTGCCTCCTCAGGGCAGAGGGGACTTAGTGATAACATGAGGTGACATGAAAGTGCTTTGCAGTTGACATTCTGATATGGTGCCTAGCCGTTCATGCTCAGTGTACATTCCCTCTTTCCATTACTAATAAATGGCATTTTAGAAACTGTGAAAAAAAATGTTTGCCTTTTGCTGTGTAGCAAAAGGTAACACTTCTTACAGCTTACAAAGAGCTAATATTAACAGGACTGGTCTTGTTTAACAAGATTTAAGCATTTTATTAAGCTACAGCTAATGACATGCTATATCTTTCTTAAATATTTAATTTTCATGAAATGTTGGTATAACCCAGTATGCTTCGAAACATTCATTAGAGTTTTTTATGACTTTTCTACAAGCCCCTTATCTCTCTTGTCCTGGTTTGCATCTGACTGCTTTGCTCTAGTTGGAGTCAAATTTTATAAACCTGAGTAATGTGATCTGATTTAAGATTGTTAGCATCCTACTGACATAGCTTTTTTGAGTCAAATGCATCTTCTGTGTTGTACTACAGATTCAATACACAGGTTCCCTTGGGCTCTGTATGCTGAATTTAAGTGGCAAATGTGAGTTCATAGCAATTTATACAAAATGGATTTTCTGCTAATTCTTCAGGCTGTTTTCTCTTAATGATCAGCTAATGCCAGCCCCCCCAACCCCTAGCTTCTCTTGTTTCATTCAGCAGCTGTCCACTGCTCCATCTTTCCCTTGCATTTTAAACAAAAATTCTGTGATTACATTATGACTTCAACATATGTTTATTCTGCTTTAAGTGCCTCCCTCTGAACCAGAGACTTTTCAGTTTCCCATTGTTTTTTGTGCTACAAAGTATTTTTAAGGTTCTGGGTTTGGCCCTTTCTTGTCTAGCATCCTTTCCTAGATCTTCATCCTGTATTTTAACCTGTCCTCTAAACTTTGCCTGTCTTTATTTACATATTTATTTATTACGTCTTTATTTATCTTGCTGGCCTTTGGTCTTCCTGCTATTGAATGCTGCAAAGGCAGGTCCTTTGTATAGTAGAGTCTCACTGGATGGCTATCGGTGTCCATTCAGAATTCTTCTTCAAATGATCTGTGTAGAAATCAGTTCCTTCCAAACTCTTGTGCTCTCTTTGATCTCTTCTGGCAAGATTTATCTTTTTCTCCTGAAAGACTTGTGAATATTACCTTCCACAGTTCCTTTTCTTATGCTCTTCCTTAAATCCAGTTTTGGAATTTTAGGAGAGAGTATTGACATAACCAGGCAGTTCTTCCAGGGTTGAAAAAGCCTTGACAGTCTTTGCATAGTGAATTTCTAGTCTGTGTTATCTTTCTGCTTTTTAAATCTGTCCTTGGACATGCTATATCCTCCTTTATTATTTAATTTTACACTGTTGTAGTGTTGAAAAGTTGGAAGTCAAAAATCAGAGCCCTGGTGTTGCTAAGTATTCAGATGTGTAGTATGTCAGTATTGATAAAGGCTGTTTAAAAGAGATGGCAGGTTGATACAGGATATAAAGGCATAGCAGGTAACAGTGAGGTGGTTGGGATTAATGTAATAAAAAGCAGTCACACTTACGTGCCCTAGTCCCACCTCCCCAAGATCAGGTTCTCCTCTCCTGGAAAGGAAACCAGTCCTTCTTAAACTCTGTGCAAATGATCGTTGCTCTTTCACTGGTGCTGGGGTTTTTTTGTTTGTTTTTGCTCTTTTTTTTTTTTTACTCTGCCCACCAAAACTCTTTTTATAAATCTCACTGTAAATAGTGCTCTTTCTCTGTTAGTGGAGAATGTCCTTCTACATACATGAAGGACATGCACTGGAGTCATAGAAACCATCCCAGCAAAAGTGGCGAGTGCAATGTGGTTGAGATGTGACTACACCTTGTATCACTTGAATGTAGATTCTAGGAGCAGCAAAAGCTGCTTCAGCTAGAAAATATGGCAATAGATAATTCAGCACATGCTATCTTAAGATTCTTTTGTGCCTTCCCAGCTCTTTTGATCTCCCTTTTGCCCCCCAGGACTGCAGATATGTAGTTGTTACAAAATTGAACAATAATTCTTGAGTTATAAGGCTTGAGATTTGTGTCTGTATCTCCCCACTGCATTTAATACAGGTTCTAATAGCACAAAAGCTAACTTGGATGCACCTATTCAAGCTGCAGTGTACCTTCTGACTGCAGTGCAGACTTGCTCTTCATCAGAAGAAAACGATTCTACTATAATATTGAAGGAATTATGTGTTCTTAAGGCTCTCTTCCCTATGCCAAGCCCTCTGCAGCCTCTGCCCTGGATAAGACAGGAGATGTGTTCATTAAGTACGAAGCCTTGTGGACTTTTGCCATAGTCAGGCTTAAGCTTTTCTTTTTACCATGAAAATCGGTGCAAGTTTCTCTCCAGGTCCCTTTGTTCAAGTGCAAGGCAGCTAGCAGAAGGTGTGTGCCTTGTGTTCCTAAACGTAGCTCTTTGCTAGCAACAGCCTTTAAGACAAGTGAGAGCCAGGATGCCAGGGCTACAGTAATGATATTTTATTTTTGTCTTCTGGGTTTTAGCAGAAATACCAATCTGTGCATTGAATAGACTCTTGTGGTGCAGAAAGAGAGCTCTGGGGTGCAGAGTACAGAGAGGTCTTGTGAAGCCAATGAATATATCAGATACTAGACAAAACTTGGAAATTAGCCCCCTGTGAGCTTTTGCCTAAAAAACTCAAAAGAGATCACTCGCCCAATACAAACAGAATTAAGGGTACATGGTGCATCCTTGGGACTGGACCTGCCAAAAAAGGGTAGCTGAATAGGCTGTGAACATCTAGTCTTTCTCCCGCCATGGTTCAAGCACTGTACTCTTTGGGGTCCTGTTGTGTATAAGCTCATCTGTTTTTTGACTTCTGTGGTCCACCAGCAAACTCATTTACTTATGAGGCTTCTACTTATTTCCTTAAGTCTGAGTTTAGTTGACAATCCAAGTGCTGAGATGGATTGCTCAAGATTTGGCATTCCACCTACCTGTCAGAACGGCACTGCTTGAATTCTGCTGTTACCCGTTGCAGTGGGATGTCTCAGTTTGCTCTACAAGGGCCCCTTAAGGATGTAGCTAAATAACCTTGTATTATTGATCTGCCATGTTCAGAGCCAGTGGATAGTATCTAATGCTTCAGGACAGAGAAGACTTAATTAAGGGAAGATTATTGGCTTAACATACTACCTCTGTACAGACCTTGCCTCTGAGAATAGTGAAATACTGGAATAGATTGCCTAGGAGGTTGTTGAGTCTCCACTGTTAATGGATGCCTCCTAAAGCTCTTTGAACTAACAGTTCAAAGTGATTTAGTCACAGCTGATTCTGCCTTGGGACAAGGGCTGGACTGGATGGCTTTCCAAAGTCCTTCTGGCCCTGTGCTTTTGACTCAGCAAAGATAGCTATTCTGCCTTTCCGTCCTATGTCCAGTCATTAGGAGGCAGTTTGATGTGACACCTACAAATGATCAACTTGCTCTGTGAGGTGTGCATTTTGGTTATACTAGCTTGCAAAGCTCTAAAATCATTATTCACTATTCTAACACTATACAATCCCTTTTCTGAACACTGGCCCTGGTTTTTGTCTTGGTGTCTGCCTCTAGCAGTGTGACTTCTGCGGGCAGATTGTAGACTCTGTAAAGATTTGTATTTTTAATTGGCTGTAAGTATGTTGTTTTTTAAACTTCATACTGTCTCCTTGGTTGTATTTGTGTGCTGGGGAGGGGAGAGACTGAGGAGTTCTTCCTACCTGTCTCCTGATATTTAGAGTACAGAATAGATACGTTTAAATTCATCTCTTTTTGTTGGCTGAAGTCCTTGAGCAAATACTTCCCTAGGCTTGAGTCTTCTGTCATACTTGGTATCTCTGCCCTTGCTAGGGGACAATATCTCAAGCTCTGCTCTCTGCTCTTTTCAATGAAACATGCTTTATTTTACACTATTGTTCCCCTCTCCTGTTTGAAGCCAGCAGGATATCTGATTCTATTCATCTCTGGCATTTTTCTCTCACACTTTGAAATCTCCTCTGTCTTATGTGGGAAGGTGCTGTCTCTCTTGTTAATCCAATGACAGATGGGGGGAGATAGGGGATGTTGTTTTAATTCCTTTAGCTTCCGATTTCTCTGTAGTAAGTAGAGTTTGCACAACCTACTGTCTTGCACTGGCTTAGACTGTGAGGCACAGAGGTTATATGGTGGTTATATGGGAAAGATAGGAAAAAGCGATGCCGAATTTGGCATTCAGTATAACAGCAGGAGATGTGTTTTCCCTCGGAACAGGGAGGGAGCCTTGGGCAGAGAGCCCGTGGTAGCTCAGGGTGGTGATGCATCAGCAGCTTCAACCTTGTGCCAGTCTGGTGAGGCCCATTTCCACTGTTTTATTATTCTGTGCACCATCTGCACAGTATAAAGAGTTTGTCCTACTTACAGGAGAACCTTGGACAGTGAGCATGTGGCAAACACTCTCAGGGCCGAGAGAGGTAAAAGCATGTTTGAAAAGGGTTTATTGCTTTGCTTTTAACGTTTAGAAATGTGTAAATAAAGGATGGTTCAGACTCTGTAGTGAGGAGGGCAGCTTGGCTAAGTTTATAAGAGGTGTTTGCAACATTTGGGAAGCTTTGATTTTATCTGGTGTAATTTGAGGTTTGGTGTAGTGCTGAGTAAAGACACAGAGCTCAGACAGCTTTCTGAAGGCGGAGGAATTCTCCAAGATAATACGAATTGTCTTTGGTCTGTTGTTTTCATGACACCTCTCTAAAATTGAGAAAGGGTGCTCAGGGTGGCTTGACAGTRCCCTGGGCATTCACTGGAATAAGAAACTTTGCGTTTGCTTGAGTGTTAAGTTCTATAGTCCCAGGAGTTCCTAGCACTCTGTTTCATGCATTAGTTTGTGAGGAGGAAATTTGCACCCATTTCTCTAAGTGCATGATTCTAAGAGGCTGAATGCAAAAGAGTTTCTCCTTGGGGGTGAACCTGTGCTCTCAGTGTTGCCTGTGGCTGTAACCACAATCAGTGTGCAGGAGTCTGGGGTCAAAAATCAGAGCTTTAGCAATCATTTTGCAAGGAGGAAGTGTGCATGTACACCCACACACACGCGCGCGCACACACACTTAACATCCAAACAGTTTTTAGGGCTGTATTTTGAAAATAGCCCCCACTTTTCAAGCAATTGCGCAGTGATGACTGATGGCCATGTTATCTTTTGCACTCTAACTCTGATTTTCAAGGCCTGTCTGAAGAAACTGAAATTACTCTCCTTTGTGTGTGGAAGATGAACATGTGTGTTGTTTCTCTCTGACACACATAGCAAGATATATATATATATTTGTGTATGTGTTTGTGTGTATATATATATATATGTGCACACATGTATGTGTTGGGGAGCATTGATAGAGCTTCACTGAAAATACAGCCTTTAACGCTTGCAGAATGACAGCATTTTATTCAGAGTTGCACCAACTTGTGATTGCCCCCACAAGCACTAGAACAGAATTCTCTAGGAAAAACAGTCTCATGATGCAGCCTTGAAGCTGGTATGATCCTGGGTTACCACTGTTCCACTCCAGGATAGTTTCTTCCCAGGACAAAGCAGGGTGCTTTTTCAGTAGCTCATTTGTGCATGATTGCTCCAGGGCTGTATCTGGCCCTCTTTGGGACCAGCTCTTAATGCAGCTAAACTCTTGGTTAACTGAGTAAGTTAAACTGAGTAGGTATGTTCTTCAAAGTCAATTTTTGACTTAGCTTAATTTTGGGTCTTGGTTGAGTTACACTAAGGCAATGTGAAGTTTAAACTTCTTTAAACATCTATATAGATTTTTTTATACAGGTTAACATGGGTTTTAGTACTATCCTTAGTTGAAATGACATAACTTTGAATGTAACGAAGGCACTGTGAGATCAGGGAGCATTTGCTTGCAGAAAAATTCAAAAGTGACCGTTGACTCTTTGACTTTCTCCATTTCTGCGTGTATCGTTGAATAAGGAGAACGTGCTGAACTTGACACGCATTGTTAACACTGCAAGGAAGATGAGCACAGTGACTGAATTAAAATAGCAGCCCAAAACCTTTCTTGAATCTGCTGGAGCTGTACTCTTATATTATTTGTTACATCTTACTGTTTTCACACTTCTGTCATCCTGGTTCAGACTGCAACTGGAAATGAAAGTGTCAAGTCCTAGGACAGAGGCTGTTCTGGTACTTCCAGGAGCGGAAAACACAGAAAATGTTAGTAGAAAATCCAGTCCTGCTATGTTGTACAGCTGTAAAAAGGGGGAAGTTTTGGCAATGAGCTTAAGTGGGATTCTTTATTAGTGCTGTTGTCTTCAGATAAATCTTGTATAACAAACCCCTGGCTATTCTACCCAGGAAAATATTTCTTCCAGAACCAGTAGCTAAAGATAGTCATCTGCTTTTCTGGATGTATACATTTCTAGCAGAGGTTTCAAAAGTGTTATTTAACCAAAAACATTTGATTCCTCAGTTTCTCAAAGACTGTTGTGTGTGCATCATGCTGAAAAATACTAGAAAGGTAACGTGATTCAGGGGACCAACTACAGTTTGTTTACCATGACCTTAAAGACCACAGACTGTGAACTGCTGAATGAAATCAAACCCAACGTACAACCCAGTGGTTTATACCCAGAGTAGTAACAAGGTGGCCTGTGTCAGAGCTGGTGTTTGTGTCTGAGAAGCTGTGCTTCTCCCTTGTGAATGTGCCTCATTAGATGGAAGCCTCCTCTCCAAGGACAGGGAAAAGATGGCCTGGAGAGGTGAGAGAATCTTGGATGAAGTGCATGGCTCTTATTTTCATGTGCTCGCCTGAATAAAATTAGTTTTTGCTGTAGTTTGTAGAGCACTAACAGAGCAACTGCAGTTGCCAAATAGTTGGTCTGCATGACTGATAGGTCCCAAATGAAGGGTGTAGGAAATAGCCTTCTGAAACCTTCGCCATCTGTTCCCACCAGTACACCCAACCTTGTGTTTGTCAGTGCAGTTCACGAACAAGCTGCTACCTTTGGTTACCAGGGAATGACCTTGTGCAAGAACTGGCAAACTTCATTATGCTCTGATAAAAATTTCCGTTCAGTTTGCTGCTTCTTCCTGATCCCACGTTTATCTGAGGGAGCAAAAGATTGAGTGACTGGAGTCACATGCAATATTGGAATGTTGTTTCCTAGAGAGCTCTTGTTTTCCAAGAATCTGTAGTCATTTTGTGTGTTTGCATGTTGTTTGTTCCCTGTTTGATGATATGCTGAAATAAAAATAAAATTAAAAAATCATTTTCCAAGACCTAATTTTGACCTCTAGAAAGAAAGCAGATAATTTAAAACATATTGCAGTGATTGTATTTGTCAAGGCTAGAAAAGCTGTGTAAAAACACAAATAGAAATAAACAAGGTAAAATGAAGGGCATTTTGGGGTAAGGCAGGGATACGAGTGTCTCGGAGGAGCAATGGAAGGAAGTGGTGGCCCCGCTGGGTGTGTGTTTATCAGCTAACAGCACTGGGCTGAGTCAGTAATCTACCTGGGTACACAGCAGTGTTGCAGACACCAGTGACGTGTCAGTGGAGCAAATCTTTCTGCAAAAGCAGAACAAAAATGTGCTTCATCGTCTCTTTCGGATATGATGTAAAACCCAAGTCCCATCCACAGGTGCTTATCAAAAGCGGTGCTTGGATGAGGTCTTGTTCCTTTAGCCTCAGACAAACTGCATCTTTACAACTGCAGGGGGCATCAGCTGATGTAAATCAGCTTCATTCAATGGTTACCATGGGCTTTGGGGTCATTGTGCCTTTTGAGTGTTTTCAACAACAGCTTCAATGATATGACACGGTCCATGAGAAACCATGTGAGAGCTGAAGGTGGTCCTTGGCCCTCAAAGCTTGCAAATCTCTGATTTTTGCACTTAAAAACAATAGAGGCTGTAGACCTACCTGCATATTTGATTTTTTCCTCTGCAATCTCAGATGGAAAATGCATTCGTTAATGCTGGACTAAACTTGAATTTCTGGTTACTTCACAAGAACATTTCACACTGAAAAGGTGAATTGTTCTGGATGCAGTTTGCAAAGAGCTTTGCAATGAGGGGAATAGTGGAAGGTTAAGTCTGGCTATAACAGAATCCTATACTAAAGCAGATTTTCTGTCTAGCAGATGGAGAACTACAGTGTGTTTCAGTGTGGAAGGATTAGGGAAGACCACAGCTACAATTTATTCAGCTCCGTTTGCTGAATAGGCAGAGTGGTTCATATGTAGCAGTTTGAGGCTGCTGTAACTTGGAGTCAGCTGGTAGGAGCAGTGTAAAGAAGGTTTAAAGCCAACTTTTGATTTTTCTCTCATCCTAGATTCTGAATAGTATTGTTTCAGTGGTGTAGCCTGAAATGGGAGCCTGTCTCTTGAATGAGATTCATTGGTGCTCTTTGCCTTTGAAAATCTGTGCGTATATGGACACAGGTGTTAAAATCCATGTAGAAAACTTAGTGCATTTACACTATTCTGTGGTCCTGGCTTAAAAGTAAATAATCTTTTAACTCACACTTATTTTATGACAGTTCTTTGAGCTCAAAACTGTTGAGGGATGCTGTGACAGTATTTACATGCTAGACACTGAGCAGAGAAGCACAGTGACAAACCTCATTTCAAGATAAAAAAGCATTTGCTTACCAGCACATTCTCCTTTCAGCACTATGAGGGACAGGGCAGAGGAAAGGCGTTAGGCATAGCCATGTCTGCACTGGATACACCTCTCTGGGAGAGAGCAGCCAAAGGTGAGCTCTGCTGCTTCTATTCTATACTGGATGACAAAAAGTCAGCCATGAGCTGAAGGCCACATTACCTGCCTTAGCTTGGTGCTGGGGCCGATATCCTTTGCTTCTCAGCCAAGGAACTCACTAAATCCATGTGTGCTCCACCTACTTCACATAATCCACATAAGCATGGATTCAAGCCTGTCTTGTAGACTGGACTAATCTGCTACCTTACCCCAGAAATCCTGTGTTAAGAGGCTGTCCTGGAGCTCTCTGGAGGTGAAGAGTCAAAACACACTCAGTGCCTGAGCCTGGGCCCACTGTGATAAGCAGAAATAATGATGTGAGCATGGCAAAAATACTACAGCAGTACTGAGAGGTCTCGACCAAGGTTGTGGTGGGCAGCAAATACCTCCACAGAAAAACACAGCCTACGTAGCATTGAAATAAGTTGGGCTGGTATGGTTTAAAGAAAAGTTGACAAGGTCAAGAACAAAGATGGGCTTACCCCACAGTGTCCTGATTTCCAGTTCAGTACTTTATTCTGTAGGCAAACAACACTGGTCAATTAGATGCATTCACTTTCAGATTGGATAGAACTCACTTTCCTGTTCATGCTGCTCAACTACTGCAAGGTAACACAAGACTGGCACGTTCTGTCAAATGTGCTGCTCTTCTTCATCCATCCTTGCTCCTCTGCTCATGATGTGTTTTGAAAAGTTCCATTCTTTTGCCAGCAATAGTGGCGTTCAGGAATTGCAAGCTTCAGCCATATACGTGCAACAATTATGTGTTCTGCAGTAATGTATAGGATATGTAAATAGCGTTGCAGTAGACTCGCGCACGTTTCTGCCTAGTGAATAGGTTCATTTTGGACCTAACCGTGGCTCAGTGGTTGGTGGACTGTCTTTTGCTTTTTACGCAATATCTCACTGCTCTTGCAGTATTGTGGCATCTGTGGCCCACTGTCCTCAGATCTAATAGTCCAGAGCTCTGCACATCAAGCTTTAGAGTCACTGTCAGCTGAGAGCTGTCATGAATCCTTTGCCTTTGTGGTTTGGGCACAAAGTAGGACATGTAGTATACCCTGGCACACAAAGCTCAGCAGTTCTCCTCTCCTCCAGGCATGGTGAGAAAATACTGGCCTGTATGGTCCTACTGATCTCAGTAATTCTTTTGGGATTCCCGGGGTTCACAGCACAAAAGAGTTTAAAAAGGAGTAGTGAGGTGGACTAATGGTTTCGCCTTACTGAGAATTTTTTGCTGGTGTCTGAAGGCAACGCTAAAGGCTACATATGCAATACAACAGCTCATTCACTAGAGGTCAGTATTACACATTGCAAAGTAGAATTATCATAGCACAATACCAGAACAGATTTCTTAGACTTCAGCAGAAGCGTGCATGCTAGCAAAACGTTCAGATCGGGGTTACAGTGTAATTTGCTAAAACTTGGGAGACATCCAGTCAAGGCAGTTTAATAGACAGCATGGCTTAAAATTACTGTCTACAAACTCTATCCTGTAAAATCTCTGAAGGGAGATGCTGCCTACTTTGCTTCTGTGTGCACTTTGACTGTGGGAGGTAGAGGCTGCTGGATAGGTAGGAAAGGGGAGATAAGGAACGCAGAAGAAAACAGGAAATTTTTACCTACCCCAACTCTCGTAGTAGGTGGTGGGGTGTAGGTGAGGGTAAGGGCAGAAAGCAAAAGAGGCACAGGGCCTTGGAATGAAGTGGATGTAGCATGGGAATAAACCAGGTGATGTGCCTTGCAGGAGAGAGATGATGAAGAGCAGTTAGAGTAAATCCTGCTCTAAGTGCTGCTGCTTTTGCCTGGTCCGATATCAGTGCTTTCAACAGAGGGCAGAGGGCTTTATTCTACTGCTGATCCATCAGTCATCTCTTCACAAAAGGGACGGAAGCTTTCACCTAGAGCAAGGAGTGTGAAATGAAAGATAAGGAGGCTGGGTCATGCAAAAGGATGTGAGGTGCAGCCTTAGTGACTGTCTTTATGCAAGTAGGGATCTTAGCAGTTGGCATTGTGCAGTGCCATGTAGCCACTTAGAACAGCTGCTAGCTTGGTCCCTTATCTTCTGGGAGGCAGAGGTGATTATTATTTTTATTATTTTATTCCTTAGGAAAAGCTGACCATGAGAGACAAGCAAGTAAAGCTGTGGCAGGGTTCTCGCTATATTTTGGGTTCACCGATGAGACAGAGAAAACTGATGAATCTCTAGATCTGAAAGAATGCAAGATAGAAGTAGCCCTTCTGTGAGGCCCAGGTTCTGGCAGGAAGCAGACATTCCTCATGAGCGATAATAACTGTGGAAAATACAGGATGGGCCACTGGAACCAGTAGTTGCTGCTGCCTGGTCTCATCTGCAGCCCCTCTACTTTTGACAGTACCAGATGGCAAAGCACATCCCACCTTTCACTTCTTCACAGCTGTGATCTCCAATGCCTGCCTTTAGCACTTTGCCTGTGTAGCAGAAGATAGAAGGACTGCCACACTTCTCAGTAGGATAAATGCTCCTTATCCTTTTCATAGCTCCTCCCTAAGTTAAAGCAGCCCTGAAACTGCTCTAGCCTTGTGGAAAGGATCCAGTGAGAGGAAAGACAGCTTTCCCTCCTCTCTGCAGCCTCCTGTGCTACTGTGGGCTTTCTCTGTGTATACTTAGTTTGGTGTGACGGTGTCTGGAGGGTCCGGTGTCAGGTGTGTTCCTAAGCTTATAAGGAAAGCAAAGAAAACAAACCCCACTCAGCAGGACTTAAAATTTCACTGACATTAATGCTAAGTCACAGGCTGTTGCTGATGGCCCTGAACTCTTCCAACTCTGGCCTTTGGCATCTAGGGAGCCACTGTCATCTGCTGCTTTCTTGCTTTGAAGTAACAGAACTCTGCAGGTGAGGAGGTGTGGGTTATACTGACCTAGCTGGGCCTGGAGCACCGCACTGCTTTCTCAGCCGGCTGCCTGAGTAGCAAGTGTAACTTTGAGACACATGCAAAAGAAACTTAATACCACAAGCGTGGCTTGGTTGTGAGACTGGAGGTGACTGATTACCATTTCCTAATCTGAGCTCTGACACTGGGTAACCGCAGCTATGGGCAGGTCAGTTCAGTGCTCTGCCCTGGTAAAATAGAGATAATGGCCTTCAGCTTGGGTAGCCAATTAATCCTTAGAAGGTACAGTGCATTGTAAAGAAAAAAAAAATTAGTTTGTACAGAAAACTCATTAGTAGCTGAAAATCTAGAAGCCCTCTTATTTAGTTTACCAGGCAGATAAACCCATGAAAGGAAAGTGGAAAGGATATTAGCTTTGTTCAGTGTCCTGTTTCTGCAGCAGAAACCTGTCTGATAATTGCTGTCAACTTTGCTTTTTTCGGCTAGAGTACTTGCTACAGGTCCACTTAGTGTCCCTCCGTAGCTTTAATGCCAGTGACATTTGAGAATGCCCTTAGGATTCCTTCATTCATCTTTCCCCAGGCTGTTCAACCTGCTTTAAAGTGCTGGCCTTGTTATCAGACAAGGTAAATCAGAGTTGGGAAGGGAGCAACGAAACCATGCAGCGGGCTCCCTCTGCAGCGGGAGTTGTTTACGCCCACCCTTCTCACATAACCTTTACTTCCTTTTACAATCCCGTCCTTCATGGAGAATGGCTGCCCTGAGTATTGCAGTCACCATGACYTCTATGACTTTCATAGAAGAGAACCAGGGCAGAATCCCACCAAGCAGATGGAAATCCCATTATAGCAAGTGCAATGCAGCTATCTCCGCTTCTGAGTAGCTATGGGGTTATGGCCTTTGACCAAAATCAAGTTTTCCCATGTCAGTCCTTTGCACAAGCCTCTTTCCTTTCATTTAGCCAGTATGCTTTTGCCAGCAGAAATTGCTTTTCTCCCCTTCCCCACACATAATCCTTTTGCTCCAAGTTCTGGAGCAGGGACTTGTTTTTGCCGTTTGCCGTTAACCTATTCTACTTTCTGACACTTCCCTGCAGCTTCATCATAATATTCCCTGCTTTACAGATCTCTCCCATTCTGTGTTCCCAGAGTATTCGCAGTAGACCCAGATGAAAGTTGGACAATATTGTGATTCCTGGGTGCTCTTGTGAATGTTTTGTTTCATCTGTCTGTGTAATTTCCATCTGCTCTGCTATCTGTCTCGTTTTGGGGTCGAAGTTCAAAAGAACCCATAACACAATGGGAAAAAGTCACATCTGTGTCTCTGTACTTGGCTTGGCATCAGAATCATGAATCTTATGTGCCTCTATTCTAGGGGCAAACTTAGCTAGAAGGCTTGCTAGATCATTCACTCAGCCTGGTCTGAGGGAATTGTGGATATTTAGGATTCACGTCCTGCCAGCCACAAATCAGTACCAGCTGTAGTGATGATGAGTGTTTGGTGAAGACAGACAAGCCTAAAAGATAGACCTGAGTTATTTGTGATTTACCCCTGAAGGAAAGTCAGAGACCCTAACAGATAAAGCAGCTACAGAGAAACTGTCATACCTAGGGCTGATACCTGTTTCAGCCACAGATACCCTGGACTAGTCCTTTAATGTCTTTTGTGCCTCAGATCTTAGCCACATAATAGGGTGATGTTGCCTTTCTTTGCAGATGCCATCTGAGAAGAAATCTGTTAAACACTGGACAGTGCAGCAAGGGGTCCCACAAATGGAGTCTGTACAGAGCAAAGATTACGTTTATTTTACATGGTATTTGGCCCGTCACATGAAGGGGGCAGTCTGCTTGTAGCCAAACTCTCAGCTGTTCCGTAACCACATCTGCTGAAATAGTTTGAATGTTGGCTGGCAATGTCTGCACTTCGTCAAAGAGAACATTTAAGGAAGTTCAGTTGCGGAAGTGTTAGAACCGTGCACTTCACAAGTACAACTCTGAGGAGTAGGTCCCTCCTGGAGGGATAGTGTGCATGCGCGTATGCTCACACGGGCATCTGAGCCCATCACAAGCTTTCCTCTAGGTGACCTTGGGCTGAGCTTCTCTTGCTTGTTTGGAGAGCAGTTAATTTACAATGCAGATTTATCCGTCCTCGCCTGCCTGTCCCTGCCCCTCCTAAATTTGCCTGGGATATGAGGCTGTTTGCTTTCTGATGCCAACAGTGGCAATGGCAGAGAGCCCTGCCATGTGAGAGGCAGCGATAGAGAAGAGGGGGCCAAGGAGGAGTGAACCGTGCAACTGCTATTGCTTCTGGTAGCTGAGGGGCACATCTGCAGAACAGAATGTCGATGCTTACCCCAATCCTGCAGCCCCCAGAGGTGAAGGAGTATCTATCCAAGGGTGAGCGCTTCATCAAATGGGATGATGTGAGTACCGGGGTTTTTGCTGGGCTAGAGTGTATGCATGGTGGCAGGGTAGACCTCACATTTTGGTCAGGGCTTGCGAAGAAGCTGGGAGCATATATTCGGTGTGGGGGATGGGGCACTCTAAATGTTTGTGTTGTACCAGTTATGTCTGGAGAGGGAGGGGGAACTGAGAGGAGCAGGGGAGTTGAGGGTTAAAAACAAGGGAGCATATGTGTGCTTTCTGTACCTCTCTTTACTGTGGAGGTTAGAAGTAAATGCAGAAATGTGCCACTGGGTCTCAGTTCAGCGTGCAGTTTCTCTGATGTAGGACCCTGGGGTCCTGTCTCTGTGAGCCAGGAAGGCAGTCAGTGCTGGGAGCCAGATGTCTCCTTAGGAGAGAAGCACACGCTGCATTCGGACATGTCTGCTGGGAGGGTGGAGGGTAAGATTTACTCATCAGGAAGATTCTCCATGCTTTACGGATGGAGAGGCAATCGGACTCCAAGTCGCTTCCTCTTATGGCCCTGTTGCTGGAGTGGATCAGAGGGTGAGCCATGTCCTCCCACTCCTGCCCAGCTTGTGGGTCTGTAAGCTACCAAATGTACAGTGGCCAAGCAGAGAGGGGCCTGTGCTTTAACAGCACTAGGGGACTGTCCTGCCTCTCTTCTGTTCTGCACTGTTCACAAAGGCTTGCTTTGGGGTAGGGGCTGTAAAAAGCTATTTCTCTATCCAGCTCAGTTCTTGTGTCTTCAAAATATCTAGTTTGCATTCTCTGTTTGCCTTTCATTGTGAGGGGAAGAAAGTGTGGACAGGAGAAGAGAAAGAATTAATTTGGGAACTCTCCCTTTCAATCTAATAGTCCCCCTCCTCACTTTCTAAGAAGATGAAAGAGGATTTCTGCCAATACCCGCTCACCCGGGCAAGGGAGAGGCAACTGCCCATATCTCATCTTGAGTTTGATCTGTGCATGCTACTGAGAGGTGTGTGAAGGTTGGTAAAGCAGGGAGCAGCTCAGGTTATGATTGTTCACCCCCCACAAGATGTCGGGGTTTGATGTGGTATCGCAAATGAGACACATCAGAAGGAGCCTCCAGCAGCAATGTGGGGGGGGATTAGTATCATGCTTACTTTCGTGGGTGTAGAGCTGGCATAGAGTTTTAAGACCCATGGCAGTATGTGCAGAGGAGGTAGTTTACTTGTGTGCAGCATGAACAGGAGTTGTTCAGCAACACTAAGAAATGAGAAGGTAATGTAATATGCTGCTAACAGAAAGGAAGGATGCTGATGAATACAGGTTGCAATATCACTGTGCAGAAATTCCACTTGTCCTATATAAACAGGAAGATGAGGCCAGGGTTCAGTGAAAAGTGCATCCTTTCCTTTCTTTCCAGTGGGACCATTGCCTGCAGAATGCAAGTGCACCTTCTTTGAGTTTGAACAGGGATTTGGTTTCTGAGAAAATCCATAGCCAAACTTGCCAAAGCAAAGGCTGGGCTTTTCAAAAAGTTGCTGCTGACTTTCTATGTCTCAGGCTTGGGGGACCACTTTCCCAAAAACTTGAAGCTGTTTCTTCAAGTACTTCATCTGGAGTTACTGGGAATTTCAGGCTCCCTTGAAACCCAAGGTGAATCAAGTTAAACTTTCTAGACCCACAGAGTGTTTACTTGATGTTGAAATTGTGGGAATTAGGGAGCTCAATCCTGTGTGGATTTTTGCCTAAGGCTTACAGATTTGTAATCATTCCTGAAAAGGCTGCTCCTAATTATTATGTAGTTTACAAACTTGACCTCCAACAATAACAAAAACCTTCAGGAGTCGGATGTTATGGTCACATTGCTCCATCTCCTCATACTTTCCTGCTCCACGGTTATGACAGGCTGCAGAAGAAAATGGCAAGAGCTCCAGGCTGCAGGATTGCTAGTGGAGTGGGAGGATAAAAGCAGCTCTTCAGAGGTCATGGAACCTGGGAATTTTTTTGTCTCACTTTTTCAAGTGACCTGGTCATGCTGTTGATAACTGTTTAGAACTCTTTCCACAAGTAGTTCAGACAAAGGAATGAAGGTAGATCAGATTGGCTCTTTACATCACTCTGTACGGTTTGGAGCTGGACTGAAGCTTTTGCTGCACCCAACAGTTTTTCAGAGTAAAGCAAAGATGCACATCTTTTTCGGTGCCTACATCTGATGCAGCATTTGTAGTATCTTCTCTCGAGGAGAGTGCAATAGGATCCCCAATATTCTGGACTGTTCTGACCTGTTCCACTAAGTTAGCTCGCAACGCTTTGGAGGAAGGACCAACTCTTTGCTGTGGCTTGTTTAGCATCCATTAGTAGCTGGGGCTGCCATCCAGACTTGAAGTTAGATCCTACTATATGACAGATAGTTTATTTCAAGAACTAGCTTGGGAACACTTCCAAAACCTCAGGTGGTGGAATGTAGTAGCTGACTTTTTAAGTGAAGCAGACACATATGAATTTGGCTCTATGCTGACTCTTAACCCTCTAAATACAAGTGAAGATGTTTTCTATCCTTTGAAGATTATGCACCAGCCTGGCACAAGATGCCAGACCACATTACAGGGTTTTACCAGACAACACTTGCTTTCTGTCCTGGAGTTGAACTCTACAATGTGAGCAGAAGACTATTTGGCTGCCAGACTGTCCTCTGCAGAATTCACCATCTCCTTTGCTGCCAGGAGCCACCCTTGTTGTGAGGGCCTACCTACACCCCACAGCTGTCTGCTTCCTTGGTCAGGGGACCTTATTGCTGCTTCAACTTTTAAAAAAGCTGCTTGGTGGAAGATAACCTTATCTAGAACCATGGCGCAATGCTCAGTAGTGGTACTACAGCGCCTGTTTTGCTCTTCATGGCTCATGGCCATGTATTCAGAGAGCCAGCTGGGAGCTCTGAGGACGCAGGCCTGACACTGCGCATGTCAGCATTGTCCCTAGGACAGCATGAGGGAAGCAGTAGGTAGTGAAAAGAGAACATACAACACACTATGGCAGGGATATCTTACTGTAGTGGTCACTGCCCATGAAGAATACTGAACCTGAAAATGAAAGTTCCTGGAAATATAGTTACACTCTGGAGAGAAGCGTGAGTTCAATAGAAAACTGAAGAGCCCAAGGCCAAATGGCAAATACAGTTTCCATACGCTTTACAGGTTTCAGCTCAGTAGTTTGATATTTCATCTTGCAGTAAACTTGAAGCCCTCCTAGAAATGGCCAATAGGCCTTATGAGCATATATTCTGTGGCAGCAGATGTTAAGTAAACTCAGGAGTCATCTTGACTAAATGAGTTTGGGCCCAAGCTGAGGCACCAAGCACTCCTTATGTTTGTTTCCAAAGAGCTCGCGCTTAGTCATTTAGCCCAGGCTTGCATGTGAGATGAGAATGGATGTTGTCCTGAAGTTGCCTTTAACTGGAAATGCAGAAGCAACCCTAGTTATTCACAGGTGAGGTACACAACCTCACAGCAGCCTATGCTTCCTTTGCAATGTATGGCCTTGCTTCTGACCTGGAGGGACCCCTCTGTGTTGTATGGGATCCTGAATTATTTCATCCATCTTTGTGCCTATAGTGTGGGAGTTTAAATAGGAGCTGATTGCTTATGTTCTTTTTGTAGTCCGTGCAAAGCCAGTCCTTGGAGTTCAAGAATTATCTCCTCAGGTAGATTCATCAGTTGTATTAGATGGACCCCTCCTTGAACTCTTTCTGGCTAGAACTGTTTACAGTTTCTGACTTTCATTGACTGTAAAGAGAGCCCAGATAACTAGCATGAATGTAGATACCTAGATGGTAGATGCCACAGATGAGTGCTCTCTCTGCTTGTCATAGGCTGCTTCTGGAGCCCGTAGAAAGAAGTAGGTGCCTTAGAGGGCAATTCAAATGACAGCTGAATCACATCTAGAAGGACTTTCTTCTCTCTATTCATTGCAGAGAAAGTTCCAGGATTTGCTTTGGCTAAATGTATAAAGATAGGTGAGACCTAGGCTTCAGTAGAGATTTACTTCCATAGCCTCATGCTGTTACTCTGGAGATGCATTGAAATCATCCAATTCATTTGCATAAATCACAGAAGATGATTCCCCCAACTGGGACTACATTTGAACTGGAAACTCTACATTCCATAATGGATTCTCCATGTCACATAATCTATTAACCTTCTTCCTCCTGTTTTTTTGTCAGGAAACAGCAAGTGCTTCTCCTGTGATTCTTCGGGTAGATCCAAAGGGCTTTTACTTATACTGGACCTACCAGAATAAGGTAAGTGCCAAGATTTCACAGCTTGGTCTCTGAATTGTCAGATCAAGTTTGTTAAGAATTAAAATGCCAAACAGGCTTGAATACTGCATTTGAGAGAGCAAACTACACTCATTCCACTTAGCAGGAAACCCCCCACAAAGCATATGGGAGACTAGTGCTTATTCAATGGCAGATTTGTCTTCGGAATTCCAGAAAAGAACAGGAGATCAAGCTACAAACATGCTAGACAGATGAGCATGGCTTTTTTGTGCTTGTAACACAGGCAGTCTTATACTTGTGAAGTTCATTAGATGTGCTTCAAAGGACTTGACAGGAAGGAGTAGTACTGATTTCCCTGTTACCCAGCAAGCTAAAAGATTGTCCCAAGTGTGTAGTGGTGAAGTTGGATAGAAGTCCAGTTGCAAGATGCACACAATTAGATGCATGCAGCTTCAGCTAACATGTGCCTTGTGTGCAGTCTGTGCTGTAATTAACTGACCTGTTGATGCTTTAGAGATTGAAAAAAATAACGAAGGAAGTGATGTAGAGACTACACCAGGTATGGAGAGTGATTTGGGCTCCTCTAAGGCCAAGGTGCTATGTGCACATACTGTCGAGGTAAAGCACAGGATGCTGGTTCCCTTGATGCTGGAGGAAAGTGAGAGGGAATAAATTTAGGAAAGAAGATTCAGTTCCTCACTTCTGAGTAGCAATGATGGGTGGAGAGGTCTGGCTGTCTGGAGGTGGAAGGCTGGGCTTACTTCTGCTTTCCAGAGCGGAGCTGTGGTTCAGCTCAACTTCCTCCTCGTGACCTACATGCTGAAGAGGCATGGTAGATAAAGAGATACAGACAGTAGTCCTGCACAGCACCCTGGCCAAGAAACCTGATTTTTTTTGATGAGGTCTGCTTCCTTGGAAGTTTGTGCCCCAGTGCCAGCTGGGATAAGGCGCTGCCACACAGCTGTATCCTCTGAGAGCATGGTGCTGCAAGGTTGGGGACTGCCACATCCCTCTAGAAGATGCACTCTCCTTTCAGTTGTCTCTGTCACTCTCATGCTCCCTTTCAAGGGCTGCTCCTGGTGGTAGAAGTGGAGCTGTAAGGGTTCCAGCCAGATAGCAAGATGAAATGGTAGCTCTGGAGCAGGTGTACAGACATGGGGCTGGAGAACTGTCATGGTCCCTCAAAAGTGAGACATTTCACCATGTTATGGTTGTGAGGGATTTAATTACCTGGGAAAGGGGCAGGGATAAGGAAGCACTGCTGAGATTAAGAAGCCCAGACTTGGTGTCTCATTTTGCTGAGAAATGCCATTGGTTAGCACCTAAAATAAAATAAAATGTAAACAAATCTGAGAGCCACAGTGGAGCAACTGCCTGTTTTACCTCCTTGGGGAAGCATTTGTCTGGCATCTTTCCCACTCTCTGAAGGAATCTGCAGGCAGTGTATGAGCTAACAAAGATGAGGGGCAAATGAAAGCTGCCAGAGGGAGCTGGTGAAGGTCATGTGCACAGTGACCAGGGACAAGAGATGGGCTTACACACATGTATCATAGGGTGGTATGATCGATAGTTTCTGTTGAATTCCTGTGGCTTATTAACCTTTCTGTGGCTGGCTCTTCTTGAGATCCTCTTGTCATGAATAGTGAGAGAGCGGGACACTGGGAGAGGAGATGAGGGAGAGGAGAGAGAGAGGGGGACACTGGAGGGATGGGGAGAGAGAGAGAAGAGGGAGGGAGAAAAGAGAGAAGTGGGGGGAAAGAGAGAGGAGAGGGAGAGAGAAGAAGGAAGGGGGGACATGGGGAGAGGGAGGTAGGAGAGGGGAGAGAGAAGAGAGAGAGAGGGAGAGAGAGAAGGGGGACATAGGAAGAGGGGAGAGGAGAGGAGAGGGAAGGACATGGAGCGAGAGAGGAGAGAAGGACACAGAGGAGGGGGAGAGAGAAAGAGAGGGACATGGGGAGAGGGGTAGAGAAAGAGGGGAACAGGGAGGAGGAAGAGAGGGAGATGAGAAAAGAGAGGGAGGGAAGAGGGAGAGAGGGGGAGAGAGAGGAGAGAAGATAGAGGCAGAAGAGGGAGAAGAGAGAAGGGGGGACACGGGCAGGGGGAGAGAGAGAGGAGAGACAGACTACTGCACCACTTTTGCCCTAGGGACTCAGAAAGGAGTGAGATTAAAAGTAACATTTCCATCCCACTTGACAAGAATATGGAGATACAGCCAGAAGATACAGTATCCACATTGTTTTTTTATTGTGATCTTGGAAAACTATATTATCTGCTGCAACAGGTATGATTTGTTTTCCAGGTCCATGGTGAGCAGGCAGATTAGTAAGAGGGGAAGGAAGTTCAGGTTGGATATTTAAAAAACAGACAAAAAAAACACTACAAGTAGCCAGTAGTGAGGACAGTGAGGCTACGGAGTGAGTTGCTTAGGGAAGGCTGTGGAATCTCTCCTATGGGAATAGCTTCAGAACAGATTAGGTGAAAGTCTGTTGGGAATGACCCAGGTGGAGATGGTCCTGCCTGTCTTCCAGCTCTGTTGCTCTGTGTTGAATATGTAGAGACAAAAGAAAGGCTCAGAACATTAGTGACAGGAGATTCTGGATTGCTTTGACATATGGGCCATTACTGAGGCAGAGTTTTCTCATACAGACAAGCCTGTGCATGTTGCACACTCCATCTCCTGTTAGGACTTCCATGTCCAGCAAGCAATACCTGACTCTGGTACAGAAGTGAGAGGATATAATAGTAGTGTAGGAAAGGCTGTGCTCATTCATGTATTAAATCTTTGTGCATGCTTTTTCTGCACTGCATATTTCCATTAGTTGAACCAAATGGGATGGAGTAGGATGGACATGTGGCTAATACGAGCGCTGTGCCTTCCCTCCGCAGTGCTTATGGAGCATTTCGCGTTCTGCCTGGGCTCTCTGGAGGTTATCCATTTTCATTCAAAGATGACACTATTTGCTTTATTGGGTTTTATTTACTCAGCCCTGATTTAGCATCCTCATCCTGCCAATTTGTGGCCTGCCCTGAAGTGAAGGTACAGGTGTGGTGGTGTCCCCATTCCCTCCTTGCCAATGTAAGTAGTTGGCAGAATTGTTGTTTAGGCTCTGCTGCCTCTGTTTCTGCCTGGATCTCTGGGCCAGCTCAGGCTTTGAGCCTCTTCCATGACCAAATAGTCCAAATAGTGTCCCTGCACTGAGGCCAGAAAAGCCTCTAAAGCTCCTAGGCTAGAGAAGCCCAGAGGCTGGCAGTGAAGATTCAGGAAAACTGAGGCCTGCTGTATGGCTAGGCAGGAGCTATGTTTCATCCCACATGCCAGAGCCCTAGTAATCTGCAGTGGGCCTCTGGTCTCACCCTGAAGAGGATGGAGTTGCAGACCAATGCCTCCTCTACACTATCCAGCCTGCCAGCTTAGCATGTCGGCAGCTACTGTTTCCCTGCCTACGTTGTTCCTGGTGGGAGACCTCTTCTCCAGTAAAGAGCTCTAGCTAAGACCTGCTTTGCAGCTTATAGAGACTCTGTAATGGTCTTGTCTTTCCTTCTTCCAGTGCCTTCATCTTCCTTGTCCTTATTCTATTGTAGGAAATGGAAATTTTGGATATAACCAGCATCCGAGATACTCGAGTAGGGAGATTTGCCAAAATCCCCAAGGTAAGTGCATGACTTTGTTTCTGCCAACGGTTTGCGCAGGAAAGGCAAACCTGCCCAGGGCTTTGGCATAAGCTGAGGCAGGTTCCCCAGGACTCCTCTGTGCACATTAAAGAAAGACAGTTCCAGACTCTGGTGTCTGAGCTTGTTGGAAAGGGTATGTCAGAAAGCTGGAAAAACGACAGCCCTTTTCTGTTGTGCCCAACAGCAGTGTTCTCTCCCCTGCCCTGCATCTGGCTGAATGTACAGGCCAGGCCAAGAATAAAGCCACTGAGCTACATGGGAAGTCCTGCAGGAGCCTCGTGATGTTTCTGTACTGAGTCACCAGAGCTTCTCCCTTGTGCAAAGATGCACAGGCTGGGTCAAGGCAGCTACAAACCTGTAGTTACAGCGAGATTCAAACCCAAAGTGTTTTTTATTCCCCTTTAAAGGGAAGAATATGTAGTTTCAAGAAAAAGTAGTGCTACAATTTTTATTTTATTTTCAAGTAAGTTTAAATTGTCTGCTTGCAGGGTAGGAGACTGAAGGGAAGCACATGATTATGGCTTTGATTTTGGTTTCAGTTATAATTTAAGCTTTCTGTAGCAAAGTTATTCATGCTAGGACTTTATCCTGTTATTTTAACTTTTTCATATATGACAAAAGCAAGCAGAAAATTGAAGTAAAACTGAAATGGGAAAAGGGGAAAAAAAAGAAAACAAAGGAGTAAAAATAATGGCTCCATATAATAACATAGGTGGTTCTCAATCTAATGTAAAAGAGGAAGATTTTGCAATATATACTGAGAGACTTGAGCAGCCTCTTTGCGTAAGAAGTATGGCTGTTTTCCTAATATCACTGTGAAAGTGTCTATTTAGAGCTCTCCGAGACTCCTGTTTCTCAAAAGAATGTAGTGAGATGGATTACAAAGGCATAGCAGAGTTCAAGAACAATACAAATTTCATACGATTTTTAAAAAATTGTATTGGGTTCCTCTGAGAATCTGAGCTGCTTTTTAGAAATTTGCTAGAAAAAAATATATCTATGAGTTTTCAACAAGCCTAAAAAATTTGTCTGCAATGTTTGGGGGGAAAAAAAAAAGCTCTCAAACTTTTTTGATTTGGGGAAATAAAATACTCAGAGCTAATAGAACCAGATGTTACACTTCAGACAGAATGAACACTATTTGAACACTAAGAGAAAGGCCAACTTTCTTAAGAGGCATGGGATGCCATTTTCTATGATGTTAAACTTCAGGAATACCTGCTTAGGAAATAAATTCAACTTTGATGTAGAATATAAATCAATGGTAGAAGTATTGAGACCAAATATCCAAGGCCAGAAATTCCTTTGGTGACAGCAGCCAGGCTGGAGAAAAAAAGACCTAGATTTTAGCAATTAGTTAAGGAAGACTTTCATTGGAGACTATCAGGAAAAATGCTCGCACAAGTGCAGTGTCAGTGTTGCCCCTAGACAGAAGGAATTTCTACTCAAATGGCATCTTTCTGTGATGAGCCCTACTCACAAGCAAGGAATTGCTCTGGAAACAAAACCAACTCCTGTTTTCTGAGAGTAATTCACAGTACAGTTTTGTGATGACCACAATCCTTATCAAAAGACAAAATGGCACCTTACTGTGTGAGAACGACCTTTTGAAACAGGAATTTTTAATAAAAACACCAAAAAGTTTTTGGAAAGGAGTATGAAGAAATTCATGAGTAGTACCAGGGTAGCAAAAAGCAAAGGAGGAGGGGAAACAGCAGCTGTGTTCATGGCCAGCTTAAAATCTTTTCAGTAAAATTGGAAAGTGGCCTGTGTGAGTCCCATCACAATCTAAGGCTTTTACAGAAGAGAATAGGAGCGGAGATCTGTGCATGGAAAAATTACTGCTTGAGAAAAGGAAAAAAAGGTAGATAAGTGGTCTCTTGAGAAGAGAGAATCAGTCGAGTCCCAGAAAGAGCTGCGCTTGGGCCTGTGACATACAGTATATTCATACATGATCTGCAAAGGTGGTGACTAGTGGCATGACAAAGTTTGCCAATGGTACTGAGATATTTGGGGTAATAAAATGAGGGCTGATTTGCAGACAGTCTGTATTGCTGACTGACTGGATGATCACATGCAGGATAAAATTCAGTACAGATAAACATCAAGCAACGCACACAGAGAAAAAACAATACTAACCTTCTGTAACAACAGGCTTTTGAGCTGACCATTACTATTCAAAAACAAGATCATGGGTTATGATAAATCTATGAAAACATCAAGTCTGTTCAGTAGTATTTGCTCAAAAATGTAAATTATGTTAGGAATTATGAGGAAAGAATTAGGAAATATCATTATGCTGCTGTACAAATCCTTAATGCATCCATATTTCTGAGCATTTCTGGTATCCCTAGCTCAAATGAGATAAAGAGGAATTGGAAAAGGTAGAGAAGGACAGCAAGAGTAATAAAAGTATGAAATGGCTTCTGAATGAAGAGCATCTGAATAGACAGAGATGGAAGTCTGTTAAAAAAAGATGAGGAGGTTGTGGGGGAATATGGTAGAGTGCTGCAAAATTGGAGGAGGTGAACACAAAGCATTTGCTCAGTGTTTCTTCCAGTGTGAGAACTACGCATCAAGTGGAATTTTCCAGAGGCAGGTTCAGCACAAGCAAAAGGAGGTGCTGTTTTACATGTTGTCATTGCGCTGTGGGACGCTTTGCTGCACAAGCAGTGAAAACATACGTGAGTTTAAAAAATCATAGGTCTAGAAGGAAATGCTACTTGAGGGTTATTAAATACCAGATATGCCTCTAATTTAGGAAGCTGCTGATCCATAAATTGCTGGAAGCTGCAGAAATGTGTCAGGAAAGTATTCTTACATTTGCCCTGTTCTTTTACTCTTCCCCAAGCATCTAGATGAATCTTTGGTTGACCTGGAATAGCTGTTACATTCTAGCCATCGTAATAGGCCAGAGACTACATTTTACAGTCCTGGGAAGTGCAACAATTCGGTTTTTACAAACAAAGAAACAAAGGTCAAAGCATTAGGTGATTTATTAAGTGTTTTCAACATGTAATGCATGTCATGACAACCTCTGCTGTGAAAATCCCCAAATGCTTTGAATTGTGCATGTCACTTAGGGAGGCTCATTTAACATAACTGTCCCCTTTTTATTTTGTGAGATTTTCTGGCATTTCTATGACAACATGCAGTAACATGCGCTAGGCTGGCTACTTCTCCATCTTTATCTTATGGGATGATGGAGGGTCTTGAGTGGTCATTAAAACGCGTGTTGAACCAAAATAGTGGGAGAAATGTGCCAGTCCTGGAAACTTCCTGTTTACATATGTCTGTACTATCCCAAATGCTTCTGCAGAGCTTGTTTAAAGACATCAGTTGTGTATTCAGTTGGCCTTCCTGAGAACAGAATTTGGGAGCACTCAAAGAATGCAGAAAGCAGTAAGAAGTTCTTAACATGAATCACCACACTTTCCAGATACGGCAGCCAGGCCTGGTGCATAATTGCAGGAAGGTATAAATGTGAAAAACTGGTGTGACAAAGCAAACAAACACAGAAGGATCTATTAGAGATGAAGGGAGGAAGAGTGAAAAAGAGTGCTGGTCTCTCGTATTAGAAAATAATGGCTTGGAATGGTTATGGGATGTAACTGCTGAAATTTAATAGTTACTTGTTTCATTGACCAGAAACAGAGGAAAAGGGCTAATGAATGATATTTAAGACAAGGAGAGCAAGATCACAGCTGTGAGAAGAGCTTGCGATAGCATCAATAACAAATCAGACATCCTTTTCCCCTCCTCTTCCTTGTAAGTGACAGCAGTCATAGTAAATCCACAGCCTCTGTGTGGCAAAACTTGTGATTTCTTTTTCATACTAGAGTGTGACTAAAGGAGTTTACAAGGAAGGAGAGTGCTTTACTGAGGAAATCTGTGCTATTGCTTTGCTCTTCAAGGCTCTGTGCACTTTCTGGCTGTAATTTGGGCTCTGTGATAGCCAAACGGGCACTGAGCTTTTCAGAGTAATGGAGGTGAAGTGAGTCTCTCTGCTAATGGATGCTTCTAATGTGGGTGTTGGGAGTTACCTGCTTTCTCAAAGTACATTAGCACTCTCCCACTGCTAATGGTGAGGAAGAGGACTGGGATTTTTGTTTGTAACCTCTCTGGGCAGAGCAAAAAGAGTAACACTGAAGTTCCTGTGCAGAAAACCACTTCTGAAAGGAGCTGCTGTGGTATGCCCTCCCTCACCAGTACAGGCCACTGTATTGTCCTTGCAAGCTGGAAGGCAGGAACTGGTGGCACTTCCTTCCTGACTGTGAATAGTGCTTAGAGAGTAGATGTCATCAGCCAATAGTACCCATTGGATATAAAAGTCTGACAAGAAAGAAGAAACAAGTAGCTAAGAGCTGGCAGCAATAGGAGCCACCCCCAAGTGAGAAGGGCCACTCTGCTACTTGCCCCAGAGGGAAATGATTCCTGGAACTGAACTTGCCTGAAGATGAGAGAGTGACTTGTTCTCTTTCAGCAGAGAGTCTCTGCTTTGTTCCTTCCCTCCCTCCTGAGCCGTCATCTGCTGGTATATTAGCCCATACTCAGGAACGCGGATTGCTAGAGTCCTCCCATGACCTCTTCTATGCATGTGCAGGTTTCCCCTTCTCACCCCCTTGTTTTATTTTCTTTGAGAGCTACTCAGAATGTTCTCCAGTTTTTTTTCTTGATGGGAATTTTTTTGAGAGACAGGGCAGAATGAACTTTGGCTCAGGTTCAAGAGTAATAAAGATAAGAATTAGCAGGGACTTTGAACATAAATGAGACAAGATAAAAAGCCATTAAATGTGGTCCGGCAGCTTGCCAAAGCAGATCAAGATGTTATTTACAATGCAAATCTATGTTTTCATTTGAATAACAAGGAACAATAACGGCTGCTCCACTTTGTCTCCTTATAATTCATTAAGACCCCAGAACACTGGCACAGAATGTAATAATTAGTTATGGACCAAAATATGTGATGTTGTAGGCCAGACTGCTGGCCTATTGTCTTCATCTTAGGTTTTATTTAGACATTTCATCAGGCATTGGCTTCAAAACAAGTGTCACTTTTCATAATAACAGAAGTTATATTTTCTGGCTAGCCCTCATTATTATGAAATAGTTTCATCCTCCATGCACGTTTTGTCATTATTGAACCCAGAGATGCAGATTCTGGCCTGAATGTATACAAGGGAGAAATTTGTGCCGAGGTATTTCACACATGGCATTTTGAGTAGGGAACGTATGAACTTGTAGTGTTTGGGAACTACTAATGCAGTGAGCATTCACGTTACAGTCAAAGCTGAGCAGAATGCTGAGCTACGAGTTATAATCTAATTGTGGGCTCCCAGTCATTCTGCTGCATCGCAGAGAGAAAGTGGCAGCTCTGAGGGTCGAGCGTCATCTCGGTGTTACATGGTGGATTCAGCTATAGGTGTGAGCACAGTTTAGAGGTTGGGACTAAGCAACTTCAGATATTCAGGCCTCAAAATGAGAGAGTGATCACAAGAAGCTGTATGGAGACACACTGATATGTGTGAATGCAAGAGAAAAGCAAGCAGGAGCCAGTGGCTTGCAAATTGATGTGTAAAATAGTGGAGCAGAGGCCAAGCAAGGAAACAGTCACATCTGATGAAATGGCTTTTTGCCATGCTGGGCTATTTTACTGCCTCCTCTATCTCCTGCAGTGTGAGCTCTTAGACTGTGAGGACAGAAGTTACTGAGGATGTACAGTCTGGATCTCTCCCTTGCAGTCTGTTCCTGCTTGATTCCAGAATGCTGCAGGTTATTTTGTGCCTTGTGAATCTGCGTGCCACTGCATTTCCCAGTTCCTTTAGATGTGAAGGCAGTAGAAGCTAAGAGCATTTCATTTTCTTCTCCCTCAGGTCTGAGCTGCTTGGAGCAGAGACAGGCTGGCCCTCACAGTGCAAATGATAGCAGGAGAGCCTTCCCCACCTTGGGCATTAGTGAGCTTTCAGCAACGGGTCTTGTTGCTGAATCTGCTGATGGAACAGTGCTACTAATAAGAACATGAGCGTTACCTGCAGGGCCGAAGACGTGAATAATCTTGGTGCTCTCTTTCCCTTCTCGTAACCAAACAAAACCTTTCTTTTCCAAAAGTCGTTCAGCCCGCAGCAACATCCCCCCTCCAGACAGGAAGCAGCAACCAGAGAGGCTTGGACATATTTGCTCTTTGCTAGTGTTTTCTCTCATTCCCGTTCTTACAGCTTTGATAATAAACCTACTCTTGTGCTTAGTTTTTTCACAGATTTGGTACCACTGTTCTGCTGTGCTGTTGCATGTCATGATCAAGAATGTAGGGTTGAAAGAGACTGCTTGGGTTGTCAAGTCCAGTCCTCTAGTATCACAAGCCCTGCATCATGTAATTATTTTCTTGAAGATACAAAAGTACCACAGGGTAGTAAATGTGTGCAACTGCAGCAGAACCTGGCTATCATTTGATTGCATCCTCTTTCAAGTGGAGAAAAGACTGGTCTCTCTGTCTCTTGCATTAGGACTGGTCCTTTGTTTATATTTGCATGAGAATTTGCTTTTCTCTAGACTGTGAATCTGGTTTACACAGATGAGGATTTTAGGGAAATCAGGAGGGTGGGAAATGAAATAAAAACTGAATCTGTAGTTGAACTACTCCACTGGTGGGTTGTTTTGGGGTTGCGTTTTTTTGAGTGGATTTGCTAAGCATGTTTCCCTTGCTCTGATTTGCATGGATAATATGATTGTCCTGCTTTTCATGCAGCAATTCCTATTTTTCCTTAATGGCCTGCTGCAATGTGACACTAAGTCATTATGCAGTGAAGCTGCAGCACAAAGTGTTGAAGGAGTACGTGTTCTGAAGGAGCCAGACTTGGCATCAGGTTCTGTGCCCTTGGACAAGCAACATGTCCCTAGTTCTCTGTCACTGTCCTCACTAAGTGTTAGGTGAGCATCATAGCATTTATCCTGTGGGGGAGATAATCTCCACGTAAAATAGGCAGCACAAAGTAATTGAGTGACTTGCTTAAGGCCAGGCAGGAATCAGTTGCTGGGAAAATATAACCCAATTTAGATCCCTTGCAAGATCATCCTTTCTTCTCCTTTACTCTCTGTGAAGTTTTCTTCTCATAAAATGAGGCTAGCAACTTCACAGGGGTGTTATGAGGCATCTTAAGTTAATGCTTTCAAAGTACTTGGGGTATAAAAAGCTGTATAGGCTAAGGCGAACTGTAAACTTGTTTTAAGAAGGTGATCAGATACCAAAGCACTGTGAAACACTGCATGTGTCAAGTTTGTCTGGCAGAGCACAGCTGGAAAGGCAGAAGCTCCGATACAGCTTTCAGCCTGCTAGAAACATACCATGAACACAAATGTCTGCTGGAGAGCCAAGCGACACCGGATTACAGAGAAGGAAGAGATGGGAGGAGTTAGCTTGTAACAAATACAGGAAATGAGTTCAGCATAAACCACAAGTTCTCTATTGTCTTAGCTTCATATAATTTACAATGTTAGAGGTAAGGAAGCTGAACAAATGCCAGCAGGTTTGTGAGATGAAGTTAAACTTGAAACTAAAAGTCCTAACACTTTGCCACTTGTAATGAGAAGTTAACCTCCATGAAGAGGTTGCTATGAGTGTGGGAAGGAGGTATGGGTATGTGGGTGCTGTTCACTTCTGCAAAGGAAAACTGCTCACAGTGCAAAAATGTGCCATTCTAAAAGTTCCCTAACTATTAGAAAATAGGCAAATCTTCTGGGTATTTTTTCCTTCTATCTGACTGACTTCCACCTTCTTTCCTTCCAATTACTCTTGGATTATACAGCTTTCAGAGCTGCCCCTGAGAGGAGTTGCTTTTATGAAGCGGCATACAGTAGTCAGATGATCTTGAGTTATAATCCTGCCCATTCTATTTTTCCTAAAGATGTCTGTTTGCCACATATGTGTCAAAATTGCAAGTGTTCTGGAAATTTAGAAAAATACAATGAAAAAAGCCTGCATAGTGCCTTATAAAATATATACATGCAGTTGTTTGTGTGACACTGTACAAACCGATGAGAATGCCTGAAGCCAATCTGTTTTGAAATTTCAAGTATTACAGTCCAAAAGTGAAGAGCAGAAAAGGAATTGCTTGGATTTGAGTCACTGTGGGATAAAAGCAAACAGTTGTGCGTGTTTTTTTTTTTAATCAGTTTTAGGGCAAGTTAGAGGTCCATAAAAGTCTAAGATGAGGGAGTTCACTTTCCTCAACTTGCAAAAACTCAGACATCATCCAATTAATAGCAGCTTAGGAAGTCACTAAACACAAACTGAACAGTGGGCACTAATTTTGTATGCGCTCTAAGTTTACGGCAAATGAAGGGGTAAAGTCATTTAGCTAAAACCTCTTTTGTTGAACTTAATGTGTGGTATTATTAATGTGTTAGGGTATCGCTGATGTTTTAACTTGTTGAATTGCAGTGACTCAGTCGTGCATCTAACTGACTACATTTGTGCAGCTGAGGGCTCAGATTCTAGCTCCAGTTAAAATTCTGAGTCTGACGTGCTGCGCTGACAATGCCCGAGTATGAATTTTGCCCTTAGTTTCTGAAGGAGCAAGCACTTTGATAGCCTCCCTGTTTGCTTTGATATGGATTTCTCCTGCACTTTAGATAATGAATTGCTGTGGTTTATTCTAGGATGTGGGAATGTTATCCTTTTATTAATAAACAGCGACTGTTAGTATAACTCCAGGATACCTTGGCTTAGTGATGCCTTACATAGGAACACAGAGAATGCCAAATAATTTAAAGGAATTCTATAAATGCTTTCATACAGTGATGAAACCCAGGTATGACTAATCAGATGAGCCCTATACTTAACAAAACAAATCTCTGGTGAGCCATCACTGTAGGATACTGCAATTGCTGTGGAAAAAAAACAACTCTACGAACTGAAAACTAGCAGCACTTGGAGGGAGAGAGAGTCCATTTCTCCAATAACCAGGTCTACACCTAGTAGACCTCCCAGGGTCCCAAACAACATCTTCCCTGTGGTGCGGGGAGGTTGTAGTATAAAGTAGAGTGCTAGGCTAAAAGACCTTATCAGTGTTTTGACAAATGGCTGTCTGTAATAACTTGGTATGCACATCTAGTTTGAGTAGACCAGATACTCATCTGCCTGTCTGCAAGTTCAGGCTGAAGTTTTACAAGGAATTTTAAGAGCAGTCTCCAGTATGTACTTCATCAGGCCAAAATAGTGTGGTTGTGCAGTGGTATTAGTCACAATATTCTGTTCCTTGGAAGATCCAGGTAATGCAGACTCCAGAATAAAAATGATAAATAATGAAAGACAAGGAAGATAACGTTAACAATTTTGCAAGCTTCAAAGAGGCTTGGTATGAATTTGGGTCAAGGTTTGGATTAGGTCCTGTTTTTTCAGGTTAGCAGTTAGCGTCATTCTCCCTTCATCCCCATTTTTTTTTCTTTTGCAGTGCCAGAAGCTCCGAGAGGTTTTTAACTTGGATTACCCACACAGCACCTTCCTGCTTAAGACTCTAACTGTTGTGTCTGGCCCTGACATGGTGGATCTCACTTTCCATAACTTTGTGTCCTACAAGGAGAACGTTGGCAAGGTATCACAACCTGAGGGAAGGGGGCACTGGGAAACACTATGGATTGGAGCATTCAAGGGAGAGTAGGAAAGGAGAGGGGAAGACAGGGAACCTGAACACTGTCAGTGTTTCTGACAAGGTTATAAACACAGGATTGTGTTCCAGTAAGGCATGGTACCTCTGTAGTTCTAGAAACTTCTGTGCATGCAGGACCAGTGGAAGAAGTTTAGTGTGTCATTTTTGTCCTTCCTGTGCTTTGTATGGATAAACAGCCAGCTGAGAGGAGTAGGTGGAAAAGTTCCAGCTGCTAGTATATATAGGCAGTAGGAAGGTGATATAGCCAGGCCCAGGAAGTAGGAGCAGTCGCTGAGATTCGTAGCCTGGCACTGCTGCCAGGCCAGGTCCATGCCATTTCAGTGTCTGATCCTGTATACTGACTGCAGTTCCCTAATGCCCAACTGCCTCTGCCTTGTGTGTTTGTTCCCAGAGCTGGGCTGAAGATATTATGGCCATTGTTCGGAATCCCCTCACGTACAATGCTTCTCGATACACCTTCTTAGAGAAAATGTAAGTGGTTTCTGACAAATGTTGTTCTCTAAAACATTCGTGTACTACCCTCTCTGCACCAGAAATAAAAGGCTCTTCAGCATCCAAGTCCTTTGGCAGCCTCCAAAACAAGTCCTGCATCAACTCAGGAGCCCCAAGGCAGAAGTAGGGGGTTGGTAGCTGGGCCATATGTCACATGGCAACTGACTGGCACCAAAGTACTTAAGCCTTTTGAAAATGCACTTGGGATTAGACAGAGATTCAGAGCCTCAGATATGTCCCCTCCACAGTCATAGTGCTAACCTCCAAGAAGTGCTGCCTCTTTTTCTTGTCTCTGTAATACTGTTTGGTTGGCAACCCGAGATCACTGAGGAACACTAAATAGCAGGTACCATTATTTCATATCTATGTCAAATGTTTCAGAGGAATCTCTTTCTTTGATATCTAAGCTCTTATCATTTGCTTGTCTCTCCCAGGAAATGGGAACAAGTTTTGTCTGAGGCAAAGCTCACGATCTGTAGTCTGCCAGGACTCTGATTATCAGTTAACTCTGGGATTCTTTTCCCAATTTTATTTTCTTTCTTTCTCCTTACTGATAAAACCTGTTATACAAGTGAATTTTCATCCTTCCTCTTGGCTTTTTCACAGCCTGGTAAAGTTGAAGATGCAGCTTAATGCAGAGGGGAAAATTCCTGTCAGGAAGTAAGTACGAATATTTGTCTTTATTGTGTGTTCAGTCAGACTAAACACAGAGTATCTGGTGATAGGATAGCCTGGTGGCTTCAGTTGCCTGTTCCTGCTGCACTAAAGAGGTAAAGCCTCTGGATTCAGGTCATGAGAGATCTCCTGCTGTACCTATGGACCCCCGCAAAGGGAGGGGCTTGGGACATAATTTGGAAGACCTTTTGAGACTCATCTTCATCTGCAGCAAGAAGTTGTCTTGAACAACCATGGATTTCGCTTTCTGGCTGTTGCCAAATAATGATCAACAAAAACAACTCTGGTAATATTCTGGTCAGGGATTTGTTTTGCTAATGTGAATTAAAGGGTGGATGAGGTGTAGGACTCATTTTAGCTTTAATGTAAGAAACTTTGCATTTGATCCCATTTCTAGAGGAGAGCGTTTTGCTTGGCTCCCCAGATAGCCGGAGCTAGCAGTCCTTTGCTTTCTCTTGTTTCCTTTCCCCATGTATGGCCACTACAGCAATTCTGTGCTGGTATGATTCCGCCGACTTCAGCCTTTACTCTGCATTTGAGGACAGACCTTTGGGCTGATGCGAATTCTAGTTCAGGGTCAAAACAGTGGAGGTCTGTACTTCACTGTTCCCAGGGCTGGCTTTGTGCATCAAGGTAGGGCTGCCATGAGAATCAGCCAGGGCTGCTTTGTTGAAGCAAAGACCAACCTATTAATTCTCTCCCACTGCATTGTGTGGCATGAGTCTAGAATTGATTTTGTGACACTCAGTGTCTTCCCTGCTAAAATCACTCTATGACTGGTCTTTTGGCTCCTCCAGGTTTATTCAACTCATACGGCGACAAAAGACTGCACTGCAGTGTTGAATTCCTTTTTCAATGCATAAATTATCCTCTATATTAAGAATAAGGACCTGCAGTTAGTGCATTCTTAGGTATTCACTGGAAGGTTTTGAACCACTCTGCCTCTAGCTTTGTGCTGCATTAGAGCATCACAAGAAGCAAGTGCTAATCACCTTTAATAAATGCACTACCTACTGTGTGTTATATTGCCTAACGATTCTAGACTGAGTCTATGCTGGCTAAATCTGTTACAGGATGGTTGATCATTATTCAACAATAAACATCTGTTGTTGTTGTTGTTTGTTTTCTAAACCACCAACCAGCAGAATTTCATTCAGTCAGAAACCAGTGTATTTGTCAAAGGGTTTTTAAAAATGTATAGGTCTTTAATGAATAACACACTAGGGAAGAGCTCTTTAAATTGATCTTTAAAATGCAAGCAAGGCAATGTTACTGCAGAGAGAAAAGAGCTTATTTTYTTCCAAAACAAGCTTAAAATAATCTCTGCAGGCTCTCTCTCTCCTAAACGCCCTGGTCTTTCTCTCTTGCAGAGTAGTTAAAAGTGCTTTGCTATCTAAAGCRTTAGACCACTAAATAGTCCAGATTAAGAGCAAGATTTATAAAAGTATTTGGCATCTCCAGGTGCAGGTAAGTGTTCAGTGGGCTTTCAAAACTCCGTGTGTGAATAATTTTGGAAATTCCMCTAAGCACCTGCCTTTGTCTTTAGACATTTACATCCCTTTGAAGCATAGCAAGGGTGCTGTAATTTTTGCCTTGCAAAGGGCTGCTTGGGAACTGATATATAATGGGTTTGCATAAGTCTGCTGTAGCTCCCACTGAACACTTTTCCACCTGTCACCGCATTTGACACTTCTTGTTCCCCTTCTTTGGCTGTGAGCACCTGAGATACCAGGAGCTTAACAGAATTGACATCTGAATTTATCCACAGAGGAGACCTCATTGTTGTTGGCTGGGAGCTTCTGAAAGTAGGGAGAGTTCAGTTATTGTTAATATTACATAAAATGGCAAAGAGCGTGCTTTAAGCTGAAGGCTTAACACAATGAATTCTGCCCTGCAGACCAGTACCCAGCTTTCTAAATTGGAGGTGAGCTTTGGTTTCTGCAGCCTTTTGTGCTTCCATCATGTAATAAGGCAGCTTCTTTGCCTGTGTGATGGGTTTGTTCCTTGAATTCATGAAAAGCCAGGACATAAAATTTTGTCTTCATCCACAGCAGTAAATTTACATGAAATTTGTTTGCTTTTTTTTTTTTTTTTGAATCCTGTCTAGTTAGGAGTAAATTTGTACTCAAATGCCTGCTATTGCATGAGATAGATAGTGTCTTGTGGGCAGAAGTGTCCCTGAGAATTTGTGGCATGACACCAAAGAGGGCACCTCCAAGAGGGGCAGGGGAAGGACAGTCAACAGTGATTTTGAGGATAAAGTGATCCAGCTTAGTGTCAGAGCTCCTACAGAGTCCATAGCAGAAATATGGAACTTCTGTATTAAGACAGCAGTCAAAAAATCTACTGTAGAAATATYACTTTACAGGACTTGGTGCATCAGGTGCTCCCTTGGAGAAACACTGTCTTCCTTCTCTGGTTCATGTTTACAATCTTCTTGACCATCCCCTTCATTGTACATACTGAAGCACCCCTCTGTATGYCTTGCACTCTGGCTGCTTCTCCCAGCCACCAAATCCAGACTTTCTGACTTCACTCCGGTTGCACTGTGGTTATGATTTTTTTTTCCCTCTCTGGTCAGTATTTTTCAGATGTTCCCTGCAGATAGGAAGAGAGTGGAAGCAGCATTAAGTGCTTGTCATCTTCCAAAGGGCAAGGTAAGGGTCTTACTAGGTAGTCAAAGGTCTTACTAGTTCGAGAAAATCTTTTTGCCTKCTCTGACTATGATGCCCTTGGCTCTGAAAAAATCAGCAGCCCAAACACTGTAAATTGCTGTGAAGCCCTGCCCTTGTCATTATATGCCTTGCCTTAACTGCAGGCATGCTAAGATCAAGTCTTACTGTTCATATTGCAGTAATGCTTGTGGCTCTATTATCACTGGCGCTATATGGCACAAGAAGCAGCGCATTCCCCTCCACCTGCTTTACCTGTTCCACTGTCTGCTCTTTGAAGCAACAGATCTTAAGGTTAATCTTGGCACTGCTACCAACCTGCTGAGTGCAGTCCAAGCCTCTGACACTCCTATCAGTGCATCATGCTCTAGCTTTTACAGCTACACAAGAGGCACCATGGGACAGTTTGCTTTACTGTCCATTCTGAAATAGGCCATTACAGTGCTTCTCCACTCCATCTGCTCTTTTCTCAACAGCTTGCTAGATGCTCCAGTTGCTCATTTAACTTGTCACAAACAAGCGCTGTAAGTGCCGGGCTTGGGTGTTTAGCATTAACAGAGAAGTGAAGGCAGTAATAGGTTTATGATACTGACATGTCTCTATTTCATTTTCAGAATGATGCTATCAACCCAGAGGACTTCCCTGAGACTGTGTATAAAACTTTCCTTATGAATCTGTGTCCCCGGCCTGAGATCGACGAGATATTTACCTCGCAGTAAGTTTCCCTTAAGCCACAGTGATTTCTTCAGACAAAAGATTAGGCAAAAAGGAAGGGAGAGAGATTGTTGTGCTGTATAGTGTGGCTGGTCTTAAGCCTTCCTAGAAGAGCAGGTACCCAGGTCACAAAACAATGACTTAACACCTTCACTGACAGTCTGAACAGAAAGGATGAGACCTCATTGGGCTGCGGGAACTCTTGACTGTCACCTTCGAAGTGCCGATTCCAGGTCAATGCTAGATCATCCTAATGTGACAGGGCTTGTGGCCACAGCCAAACAAGGCCTTGTACAGGGTGAGAAAAATAGATCCTCACAAGTAACCAGTGTATTTTTTTTTTTCCAAGCAGCTAAATCTGTGACTTCGTAAGTGGACTTGATATCATAGGGCAAGCAATTCAATGGGTTCTGAAATTCAGGCCCTTTCAGAGTTCAAATCAGAGGCTCAAAATATGCCCTTAGCACAACCTGTTGACAATATTGAATTAATTAGGAAGAAGAATATAGAGACAGAAGGAAGGTCACAGTGGGAAGTGTTGTTTACAGGAAAAAGTGTAGACAAGACAGGAATCTGTGGGCCCAGAGAAGTAGGCGTCCATTGGTAACCAGAGGAAGGACCAATCTCTCCATTGTGAAGTTTTCCTGGGTAACACACAGGCCTTACCCCTGCTCCTCTGTAATTCTCTTCCCATAGCCATTTAAAAGCTAAGCCCTACATGACCAAAGAGCACTTGGCAAAGTTTATCAACAAGAAGCAGCGAGACTCTCGCCTCAATGACATCCTTTTCCCACCAGCCAAACCTGAGCAGGTGCAGAGCCTGATAGAGAAGTATGAGCCCAGTGGGATTAACATCCAGAGAGGTGAGTCTTGCTCAGCACATAGGTCCGTTTTTCTGTCATGTCCTGCTGTGGAGGTGGCAGGAAAATAGCAGAGGATCTCACACTGACTGCTAGCCTGACTTTCCCAGGGGAGCAGCCAGCCTAATTCTCACAAGCCCCTGTGTTATCATGCAATGGCAAGGAGGTGCCAGAACCATTTTGTTTCATCGCCGTTAACAGCTTTGTTTTCCACACAGGGCAGCTGTCTCCCGAGGGGATGGTCTGGTTCCTCTGTGGCCCTGAGAACAATGTGATAGCACTGGACAAATTAGTGCTGTACCAGGACATGACCCAGCCGCTCTCACACTACTTCATCAATTCATCTCACAACACGTACTTAACAGGTACGGGCAGTTCCATAGTCTGCCTCAGCTTCACGTGCATGTGTGCCATCACAAAGGATGCATGAATGATCCCGTCAACCGATCAGGCAGATGTTATCTGCCCTGAAATTTGAAGGGCTGAGGGCAATAATACACCCTGAGGGGTGTGACAATTAAATGCTGTGCAAAAGGAAGACATGTCATCCTGTTACCTAAAACATCTTGCCAGCCTGCCATGTATACCTGCTCAAGGAAGGCAGAGGGTTCTTTTACTCCAACTTATGCAGAAAATGTCCCGCATGAGTAATGATGGGCATCACTTCTTTTACTCTCCTCCAGCTGGTCAGTTTTCTGGCATCTCCTCTCCCGAAATGTACCGCCAGACACTACTGGCTGGCTGCCGCTGCGTAGAGCTGGATTGCTGGAAGGGCCGTCCCCCGGATGAGGAGCCGATCATCACTCATGGGTTCACCATGACAACTGAGATCCTCTTCAAGGCAAGGAAGGAGTTTTTTCCACATATGTTTTCCCTTGCTTGGTTTTAGACTGATCTCTGTTCAGGGAAGCTGGCTGACTGAGGGGACTGTCAAATGCATGGGCTAAGGGCAAAGATGTTTGAGAGAAAAAGCTTGATGGGAAGATGACAAGTGAATGAATTTGTAGATAGGAGGAGAGACTAGCAAATATGCAATAGGTTGGAGTTTGTGTATGTTTTTGGAGTGGGAGGACCAGAAGAGAGTTTGTTAGCTGGATGAAGAGGAATGAATGAGTGAAATACAGGCTGTCAGATAAGAGCAATGGAGAGGTGGTTGAGTAAGTATATCTGCATACACTAAGAGCTGTGTAGCAAGGTGGATGTATGGATAGAGAGTTGCGTGTGAACAGTGGATTTATAGATTCATGCCTGTCGGGAAAACAAAGACCAAGATGGCTTTTAGAAAACAAAAGATTAAAATGAGTTCATCTCCTAATTGATTTACAGCAGGTTTGTGTGTCTTGCAGCATCACATGGGGGCACTTTGGAGGAATATTTTAATTACTTCCTAATTACATGGCTGCATGGAGTGTGTTCACCCTCTAGGACACTGGACAGACAGCTTCCCTGAGGATTCAGCTCCCATGCTTCAGAAGCACGTCCAAAACCTGCTTCTCACTTGGAAATTTAGGGTATTTAACCACAGTTACAAACAGCTCGTAGGTTAAAAATCGATGCAGCACACTTATTTTTTCTGTGCTCCTTTACAGGAGCTGCCAGCAGGCAAAGGCACCTTCTTTTTTTTTTAATTTTTTTTTTTTTTTTTAGTTAATACTTATTCTACAACTTTCCTCCAGTTCTCACACTTCATTATTACTAAAATATTTATGTGTGGGGAAAAAACACCCCTGATCCTTAGTAATGATCATAGGTATTGTCATATTCAGTGTCAGTAATTTCCCAGATCCTGTAATACTGTTGCTGCTTTTTACACAGCAGTTCACTACAGACAGGAGAAATAATGACAGCTGTAGCTGCTGTAATTGCAGCAAGTTCTGCTAAAGCATGTGACTGTACCTGAAGGAAATTATAACCTCTTAACTCAGCATGTGTCCAGGTTTTAGTTTTATATAATAAGTAGATCTTTCTCTCCGCAACTCCCTCCCTTCTTTAACATTGCCTGTGGCCTTTTATTAGCTTTTTCTGCACCTTTTCCTCCCCTGAACCTTGAAGGTTTCTTTGATAGGCAGTCTGAGTGGTCCATGGAGGCGCAACTGTGACAGCTTCCCTCAATACTAAGATGCTTGCTGAACCAGGATTTTGGGGGGAAGTAGAGAGGGCTAGTTGATTGTTTTGGAGTTTTTGGTTTGGTTTGGGGGACAAGGGGGTTGCCCAGGTTGAAGTCATGGTGCTGAATTTGGCCTTAAGTGTTTAACCTGCTGTCCATGTGTCACAGTGCAGTATGCCATCATCTGTGTGTTATTAGTGCACAAATGGACAAGAATAAAATCTGGGAGGTAATTGCAAAGGTGCAAATGATACTTCTTTAACATACCAATTAGCAGCACCAGGAAAGAAATTAGTGGAAAGTTTGTGACAGTTTAATAGGGGCTTGGGGAAAATACGATTATTTTTTCTTACATCATTAATGCTGAGAACGTTTCCATGGTATTTGCATTTGAAATGTCAGCACTGCTGGTTGCTGAACATTCTAGTGTTCTCTGCTGCTAGACAGAAGGATTTTATAGTCAGGTGAAATGATAAAAAATTGGACAGATTCAGAGGTAAGTTTAAATAGGGTTCGAAGCAGTTTAATCTGGTGCTTTGTCTGTCTTTTTCTGCCAATTTGAAGTACATCTTACAGTGGTTTGCTTCTCTGGCTAGATGCTTTCATATTCATTTATGTATTCCCTTTGCCATGTAAGAAAAAGAAAAATTTGCATTCTTACATCTTTGTCTTTATTTTTTGTGTGATCTATTGACTTTAGCTGTGTGAAAGAGAATCTCAGAGTTTCAGAGTTGGGACTTGTATTCTCTGGAGCTGGAAATCTGGACAGGTTTGGAAAAGAAGACATTTGTCACTTTCTTACTGGGAGAAGTTCAGTTACATTAGAGAGAACCCCTGACAATGAACAGTTTGGAGATCTGAAAATTGGGGGTCAGTTCAATGGGCAGACAGCTGCATGGCTCTGTTATCAGTGAGCGCTTATCTTCTCTGTCTGACCATTCCCTTCCTTTAGGATGCCATTGAGGCCATTGCAGAAAGTGCTTTCAAAACATCTCTCTACCCTGTTATCCTGTCCTTTGAAAACCACGTGGACTCGTGAGTATCTGCTGCTTGGGACCAGATGTGGGGGAATTTTTTTCTCCATTGTCCAGAGCAGAAAGTCCACAGACAAGGCCTGCCTAGTTTTAAGTGGCTCCCTGGCTGAGCTTTAGGACTGTGAAATGAAACACTGGTGAAGACATTTGAAGCAATTGGGAGTGGGTCAGAGCTGAAAAGTGAAAGGTAAGTTACAGAGTGAGAGCCACCAAAACTGCCCATCCCCTTAGCTGGGGTTGACAGAGTATGGACAAAAGGGATTAGTCCTGGGGAAGTATTTCAGGATCCGTATAGTTATCTGAGAGAAGGTGAGATTGTTTGCTGGGTAGACTATGTGGATCTCAAGGTGGTTGCTCATGCTAAGCTGCAGATTTGGGCACCTGCTTTCCTACTCGCTCCTGTTTGATTTCTTTGTTTGTTAGACCGAAGCAGCAGGCAAAGATGGCTGAGTACTGCCGAACCATATTTGGAAATATGCTGCTGACAGAGCCGCTGGAAAAATACCCAGTAAGTGGAAGCTGAGGTGGGCATGTGAAGAACCTGAATTAGCGGAGAGATCATTGTGAAAAAAATGGTTACTTGTAGTCTTGGAGACTCCACAACAGATACAAAGATTGAGAGAGGGTGCAGCAGATGAGTAAGCCTGGTTTATGGTGGTGAACAACATGGAAAATGGAGGGAGGACTTCTCAATTGCAGAGGTTTTCCTAACCACTTGCCTGATTCTATTCTTACTTAACAGTTTGTGACTTCGGTGACTTTGGAAACTGAGCCCTAGGTGACCAAGTTATACCAATTGTATCAAGATGGGTCAGTATATTCTGGTACATGGTACCATTTTAAATGCGTCTGCCAGCACTCACTTGGAAGGAAACAGGAGCAAGGGTTTAGTGGCATTTTATGCTTTTTCACCAATGCTTCTAAATTCCTGTTTCCACACTGGAAATATTCCTGTGCAGGCATAGTCAAGGAGGTCAGCAACATGCCTAGCTTTGCACTCAGAAGAGCTGAATATGGCTCCCACTCATCCTGACCCTAGTCATCTGCTTACAAGCTGATGACACAGTGACCTCTTTAAGTGTTTCCCATGCATGTTGCTACTTGAGCTGCCTTTTAAATGCATGCTGATTTACAAATAACAGGCAGCACCTGTGTTCTGTGGCGCATAAGAGGAGTATTAGAGTAAGGGACTGGAGAGCTGACAAAGCCAATTGCAGTGGAATTGTCCAAGTGTGCAATTCCTTTTGGATAAATAGCGGAGGGGGCTGAGACACCTAGCACAAGCATCTGTTTTTGAGCACTGAGATCAAAAGAGCTGAAAAGAAGCAGTGAGCAAATTGGTAGTTGCCTATGGTCCAGACCCATGTCCCCATGCAGGCAAAGGGGAGAAACAGAGTGTGTGTTCAGGGTATCAGTTAAATTAATTATTAATAGGCCTGTTGCTCTCTATACTGGGAGTGCATGTCCAGAAACACAATCTGAGTCACACATCCTTGTCTTGGGCCACCTACTCTGATATCTTATTTCAAATCTGCCTCAGGCAAAGTGTTTAAATCCGGTCTGAATGCTGATCTAGGACTGAGGCTCTGGGCTAATGAGAGAAGCGGGTGGAATGTGAAAACCAGAGGTGTGTGGATGGCTCCAGGTAATACAGATGTTTTTTTAGCTGTGGTACAGGATGAGTGACTGGAAACAGCGTGGCATGTACAGGCAGCAGAACATGAAAGGAGTGATAGGTGCAAAATGCTGCTCTGAAACCAACTTCAGGAAGGTGAAGTTTTAGGAGAAATCTGCATAGATAGAGTAGGATGAGCTAGCAGATAGAGAAGTTAAAGTATACAATGGTTGAGAGAGATTTCCATGCACTAATAAGTAGCCAGAGGAATGGTATTGGGAAGGATAGGAGAGCCAAGTGTTTAAGTTCTGTCTTTGCGATGAAAATTCAGTATGAAATTTCTCTGTTGCAGTTGAAGCCAGGAGTTCCTCTACCAAGTCCTCAAGATCTCTTAGGGAAAATATTGATTAAGAACAAAAAGAACCAATCTATATCTGGAAAGAGACAGAATTCTTTGAAGAAAGGGAGAAACGTAGAACCAGAAATCACCGAGCAGCCAGCCCCTATGGATGGTGAAGATACAGGTATGTTTGAAGGGAAGATGAACTTGTACAGCAAGATGAGCAAGTCTGCCCCCCTGGAAATCTTCCAAATCAGCCCAATACTATCTTGAGGCAAGCTGATACCAGTCATTATTTCAGGCATCTCAAGAAGAAGCATAAGCTTGGAAGAGAAATTAAGCCTTCAGAATATTTTCAGAGGCTTCATTCCAACCAATAACAGACAACCAACTTAATTTCCCGCCCATCAACCCTTCTGCCTACTCTGAGGTTTATGGCTGCACGGGTTGGTAGTTCACTGACAGAACTGGCTGTTGGTTTTATGGAAGTGTGGATAATTTTTTTGCTATCTGTAACTCTGATAACCACCTTGAAGTTCTTGAAGGTTTATAAAACCTTCGGTCCCTACTCTCCTCCCCACCCCTTCAGTCTCAAGGCTGTCACCTCTTGGGCTCAGGGAATCTAAGATGGAACAGTCAGTTTTCAGTCCCTGTCACAACAGGAGCACATGAAGGGAAGAAAGACACCACAACAGAGAACCTGGAAATCAGACATTCGGTCCCACAAATGTGCGTGACCCTTGGGGAAAACAGCATTGTGGTTGTGAATTTTGGGGTAGGAGGGAGACCCCCGATAAGAATGACTGAGTCTCCTGAGTGTGCCAATGCAGAACTCGGTCTTTTTGTATTTGGATTTGGTTAATAAAGTGGTATGATGGCTCTTATTCCTCCACTTCTTATTCCTGTGTGGCTTCCTTGGGCAGTTTTTCAGAACTCTCCATTGCTAGTGGAGTTAGTACTGGAGGTCATGTGAGCAATCCACAATGTCTTGTCTCAGTGTGCTACTGATGTGGGCTGTGTGTGCTTAGTCTGGGCAGGCGATGTGGCTGAAGAGGAACCAGAGGAAGAAGAGGAACAGCTGGGAAACCTGGATGAAGAGGAAATTAAAAAGATGCAGTCAGATGAGGTACTGTCACTGCTGTCTCTGTTCCTTTTCTGGTTTCTCTGGGGCCTCACCATCCTGAATTGAGATTAAATCCCAAATGGGAATGAGCTGTGCTATGACTGATCAGGGACCTTCCCTCCCCCATGCAACAAGACTTCTGCAGGAGAAACTGAATAATATAAATGATGTTGCCAGCATATAGGATATGGCAGGAGAGGTATTATTCCAAGTCTGCCTTTGATATTCTGCATGATTTGGAGATAATTGTCTGCCTTCAGAGTGTTTGGAGAGGCTTAGCCTTAGTCCAGTAAAAGCTGTTACAGAAATATGAAGTGCAGCTGCTTAAGGGAGATGTAGCTGATCAGCATCCCCTTGAATAGAAAATCTGTTTCACATTTCCATCTTCCTAGTATCTGTCAGAGAGCAGGGCAGACAAAGTCCCAGGTTTGTCCCAGACTCCGTGTTTTGAGAGGTTAAAGAGGTAAAGTATTCATCTTGATACCTTTTCATACAATGTGTCTTGGTTTCAGTTTTTGTCTAGCTACCTGGAAGCCCAACCCCTGCCTACACAGTGCCTAGAAAATAATTGTAGGACCAAGAAGCCAAAGAAACTGATGTGCTCTGGTCAGAGCAGCCATTGGATTTCTTTGATTGTGAAGCCCAGGTGTGTTTTGTTTCATTGCTAGGAAAGGTCTCTTCATCTGTCTTCTCTTGGGTTTTGTTTTCTGCCTAGGGCACTGCCGGTTTGGAAGTGACAGCGTATGAGGAAATGTCCAGCCTAGTTAATTATGTCCAACCCATCAAATTTGACTCCTTTGAAGTCTCTTCCCGTAAGTTAGACTCCAGCCCTTTCAGGGTCCTGAGTATTTCCATTTGACCAGGAAAGGCATGCTTTAGATGTCGGTGTTCTCCAGCTGACTTTGTCATTTGCTTTAACCTGTTTTCTGTCATCTTCTCTATCACAAGATACGTATTATCCACATGCACTTCCCTTCCATCCTTCTCCCTGTAGTAAGGAATTGGTAAGGAGAAGATAGGGATGCTTCAGATGTGGCTCTCAGTTATACAAGTGAGAATGAAAGGAAATAGTCTAGAGGTAAATAATGTCTCTGTGGACTTGCTTTGCTGTTTCTGAGGGCAGGACTGAGCCCAGCCTTTCTTAATATTTGTGACTGACCTTCCTCTTCCATGGTGATTAGGACCCTTGCTGGTGACAGAGAAGAGTGCATCTGAAATCTTGAAAATACACCTAGATTCTTAATATACAATAGGTTCCTCTAAACAGTTCCCAGAATAGGGTCTAGCTCTGAGTGAGCTGAATTCAATGATGAATTTAAAAAAAAAAAGAGAGAGAGAAAGTAAGTAAGTAGGGGAATGAAGAAGGAGAAACTTGACAAAACAACGAACTTTTTGCAAAACTTTGCTTTGAATATTGGGGTTCACTTGGAACTAAAACTCCAGGTAGAAGCTGTTCTCCAAATTAAATAGAATCCAGGAAGACATGGGCATAAATCCTTGTGATTTAAGCTCTGCATAAGCAATTATAAATGTACAGTTCAGAGACCCAGTGTGGAGCTGTATATGTTATAGTGCATAGCCTGGCACTAAAAGGTGAATTCTTTCGTATGCACACATGCCTTTGCAAGCCAATCCTGTCTGTAGTCCATGAAGGTCCTGTCCTATAGTGAACGACTGTTCTCTCCCTGGTAAACATAAATAACCTTTTGTGGAACATAGTTCTTCAGTCCCATCACAAGGGACCAGAGAAAGATAAATTGCCTTGATCAGAAAATAGTACCTGGTAGAAAGTGGGAATAGACAGACTGAGTGCTTCTTAGGTCCATTGCACGCTGTAGTTTCCACACCCAGGTTAATAAGAGATGGGGGGGCTGGGCACGCCTTTTGTCTAAATGCTTTCTTATCTCCTGTTTTTAGAGAAGAACCGGAGTTATGTCATCTCTTCCTTCACAGAGTTGAAGGCTTACGATCTGCTAACCAAGTTCCCTTTGCAGTTTGTAGAGTATCCTTTTGGCAACGTTTGGCCAGTATGGCTGGTTCTATTACCAATGGAGTGTGAGACCATACGACATTGCATCAGTATGTCAAACTCTGACAAAAGATGCAGTCTCGCGAGTACTATTCTGAAGCTTGGGTAAGGCTGAGGCAGATATGACTGGCTCCTGGTTTCAGGACCTGATTAACTATTAGTCAGAGGCATAATAGGTGAATAAACAGTGTAGGTACCAGAGACATGAGAGCTTCTAGGGTGGTTTGGAGGCTGTTGAGAGATTCTTGACAGGATGCATCCTACTCTAGCAAAGCCATGATAGCCAGATGCTTGCTCTTAAGCAGAAAGTGATGTGGGAAAGAAGCCTGTCATTGAATCTCTCCTCTCATTTGGAAGGTTCTGAGCATTTGGTGGCAAAGCTTTAACAACTCTTGTAATTTGAACATGTGAGCTAGCCCCAGGGTACACAGGCAGCAGAAGTGCTCCAGACCTGTTTCCAATAGAGTAACTGTAGATATAACAAGCGACAGATGAGCCGGATTTATCCCAAAGGCACCCGGATGGACTCTTCTAATTACATGCCCCAGATGTTCTGGAACGTCGGCTGTCAGATGGTGGCACTGAACTTCCAGACCATGGGTGAGTGTCACATTGTCCTCCAGCTTTTCAGCGGGTGAGGCTGTGTGCTCATTTTCACTGTCATTTCTTCCTTTGCTGCTATTTCCTAATACTGCTGTTGCTCTGAATGTGTTTGTGTGCCTTCTCCCACACTGTGTTCTTCCTCTCTGACTCAGTCTCCCGCAGACCAAAAGAACTTTTCTAGACCCAGCACAAACCTGGCATGCAGTGCCAGCGATGCCTATCCTAAACAGTTGTGCATACACACACATGGACTTGCTGTCATCCAGTATCCAGGTACCACCTCTGGCTGTTTTGTAATGTTATGTCAGGCTGCATAATGTGCGCAGTTATATCAGAAGACTGTCTTTCCCCTAAGCTGCCTGCTCTGTTGAGAGGCAGCAGGCGTAGTTCCATCTAGCTATGGCATTGTCCTTCTGTGCTGTTATTTTCAGTATACTGACCTGAGCAGGTAAGAAGGGCCTTTCGTTGCTGCACAACCAGGAGAAGGAGACAAAAAAAATCTTCCAGATGAAGCTATTCTCTCCTCCTCTTCCTCCCTCACTCTCTTATATATACACAGTGTAGGAGACTAGCTATAGGATGAGAGGAGGAAAAAAGAAACTTAGAGCGGGTGTGAGAGAGATTGGTGAGGAAGAGGATATCATACTAAAAATGGGTGTAGAAACCAGAAGACAGTGTTAGCAAGGGAAGAAGTAGCAGAGGAGAAGATGGACTGAGAAAAAGCCCAGAGTGAAAGGGGAAGGAGTGGAAGGGCTCAGGCAAATGCTTACTTCACACCTGAAACAGCAGGTGCCTCTTAGACTAGGTTTTAATCAAGTTCCACCCATGGATTATGGTGCAATCATGAGCAACCACTTACCTTTTGCAAAACAGCTGCTGTAATATTTTTCCCTGATGGGTTCTGGGAGGCTTAATTAGTTTATGAAGAGGCTTTGTGAGTTTTTGGCTAGGAGAGTCTGTAGAAGTACAGCTTCTTTCAGCTCACTTATACCACGCAACCCGCCAGATGAGGTTCCACAAAAATTTGTCTCACTGTGTTCCTCTGTTCATGTTGCTCAGATGTCCCCATGCAGCAGAACATGGCTCTGTTTGAGTTCAATGGCCAGTGTGGCTATCTGCTCAAGCATGAATTCCTGCGGCGTCCAGACAAGCAGTTTGACCCCTTCTCTGTGGACCGCATTGATGTGGTGGTGGCAAGTACCCTGTCTGTTACGGCAAGTACAAACCATGGTGTTCTTCCTCTCCTGACAGCCACATGCTGACACCACGCATATAACTAGCATCTATGTCCCCTCTATTTACTACCCAGTAGGGTTCTTAACAGCAAATGAACCCAGAGAATCCTGTGGGAGAGTGTTACCATGGCAACTCCCAGTTCTTTCACTATTTTATATTAATCATATGAAAATGGAAAATTAGCATCTGCCACACAGAAGAATCCGAGGCTGTGATGATGGGGAGGGAAGAGGATGGAGGAGGTGCTAAAGCGAGAACCATGGGGGAAGAAAAGGTGGAAGAATAGCATATTGTGGTATGGATTGGAAGCTGCAGCAGAAGAGGTGTTTTGGGACTGGAGAGGGACTTGGTGGGGGGGGAGGTATGTTTAAGGTTCTTCTATGTTATTATTTTCAGCAGTTGCTAATTATGTTTCTTTTTGTTCATAGATCCTTTCTGGTCAGTTCCTCTCGGACCGCAGTGTGAAGACATATGTGGAAGTAGAGCTGTTTGGGTTGCCAAGGGACACAAAACGCAAGTACAGAACCAAACTGACCTCCACCGCCAATTCCATTAACCCTGTATGGAAAGAAGAGGCTTTTGTTTTTGAAAAGGTAGTAGCATCTGATGGTAATTTAGACAGAAAATTCTTAAAGATCCCGTGGGTCAAAAGCACTGCTTTTTGGATGGTCAGTGGCAACAGAAGGGACTGCTTTCTGGAGGTCTGAAAGGCATGGTTTAGACACACCAGGAGTTGTATGTTGCGCTCTCAGATAATTTATATCCAAAACAATTCTCCCTGAAAATTTCCATTTACAGCTAAGATGTCATGGGGAATGTTTCTGGAAATAACAGACATCCAAAGTCTCCCCTTTGTGATGCACTTTAGACTGAATGCACTAATCAGCTTCAAAAACTTCAAGCATGAGGAAGCAGAAAAGAATTAAACCTATGTGGTTATGTGATAAGATGAGAAACAGACATAGAGGACAAATAATGGGACCAATGGGAGGTTTTGAGGTGTGCCAGATCGTGGGAAGCTGCCACATCTATCTACAAGAATTTAGTGGTCGCTACTAATGCAACTATTAGGTTAGGGGAAGTAAAGCCAAAGGTGATAGTAAGGTTTGGGTTTTCTGTAATAAGTTACGAGGGCAAAATACATGTTACATGTTCATCTCTGTCAAGCGCACTGTGAAACAGCAAATACTTTTAGCCTACTAGTAATATGGTACATACATTTTATCATTTCAGAAAACCCTTTTGAGGCTACAGTTTTTTACAGCAGAAAAAATGGTGGGGGGAGGGAGGGAACAGCCCTTATGAAAAAGCTACCGTGTTTGCTAAATTATATAATCTTTCCAAATTCATTTCCTTCTCTGGCAAATTGCATCATGGAAGTCATGGTTTGGAGAGATAGTTGCCCCATTCTTTCTTGAGGTAAACTGGCCTCCTATGGTCCTGTGCAGTCAGTCCTCTGAGAAAGCTGTATTTCTGGAGTTTTTGTAACTTCAATTATGTTTGTGACAAACTATAGCCTTAGATTACAAGATATGGAAACAAGCAGTGACTTCCTTGGAGAGATGACATTGTTTTGTTGGAAGTAGGAGAGAATAAAGCTTTACTTAGTGAAGCCAATTCAAGCTGTTAGAAGTTAGAGATCAGAACACAGGTGCATTTCTCTGTTTTTTTCCATAGATCATGATGCCTGAGTTGGCATCTCTCAAAATTGTGGCTTGGGAGGAAGGAGGGAAGTTCATTGGTCATCGTGTCATTCCTGTTATTGCTGTGCATTCAGGTAAATTTTGTGGAAATTCCTTCAGCTTTTGTACCCTTCAGACCTACCCATTGGAAACTGGTGGAGAAGATAGGAGCATCTGCATATTTTGCTACTTAATCTCTGGTGTAGGATACACTTGTAGGCAGTGGAGTATTCAAACTCACCCTGTTAGAGCCATGGACAAGAGGGGAGAGAGACTGGGTCACTTTATCTCTTCTGCTTTCTTTTTTCAGGCTATCACCATGTTTGTCTCCGCAGTGAAAGTAACATGCCGCTCACTATGCCCTCTCTATTTGTGTACCTGGAAATAAAGGACTATGTTCCTGATGCTTGGGCAGGTAGTATGCGTCAGAATGTGCGGGGTGGAATGAGTTGCACAGGGATGATGGGAGAGAATTTTGTCTTCCGTGTTTGAAGGGGGGTTCTTGCTGATACTGGGATACAGTGATCTTCCTTTATAAAGCAGATGGTCAAAAGGTGGGAGACAGAGATGAATGAGGAAAGAAACCCCATTGTAGGTATTAATGGCAAAACCTTTTAACAATCATGAAGAAAGCCATGAAGAACTTAGAAGCATCAGCCACAAAAATTCTTGTCAACACTTCCTTTGGTTTTGACTGCAGGCATCTCATGTTTACTTCTCCCCTTTGCTATGTTCATACAAATGAACTTTATTCATGGGGGAAGTGCTGTGAAACTGAAACATGGATTCATAAAACAGTCCAGATTTATACAGTATTGGACTGGGGTTGGAGCACAGAGTTGTGCAGCTTAGTAAAGTCTTAGCCTGGCTTTGGATCTGGGAGCAGTATACTCTTTTCAGCTTCATATAACTGTCCCTAAATGTCAGTTGTGAGCTGTCACCTCAGAATGGGACTGAGGTAAAAAGACAGTCCCCTCTTTTTATGCTATCAAGGAGAAACTTGTTAGAAGTAGAGAATACAAAATATCCCTTCTCCACAATTTCCTATCTTAGGCCAAAAAGGAAACCAGAAGACAAGGAAAACCAAAATACAATGAGTTATTTGATAATCCAGACTTCCTCTTTTTTCTAGACCTGACTATTGCTCTCTCCAACCCAATTAAGTTCTTCAGTCTCCAAGACAAGAAATCAGTGAAGCTAAAAGATGGCTCCGTGAAGGTGAGTTCCGAGTTCTGTCATATTCTCTCAAATGTGCTGCATGGATTCCACCTGAAATAATAGAGAGGATTGTCAAGAGGCTTTCCCACTATCCTGGAACAAGGCTGTCCAAGAATGGGTTTATCTATTTACTATTTCTAGACAGAGGCCTGCCTTCAGAGGTGGAAAATATCAGAGACCAACAGCTGTGGAAGAAGCTTCTGAGGGTATTTCATACATTGCTGAAGCTCCTTCTACCAGTGAGTAGGTTAACACCATTGCCACTGAAGAGGGAAACTTAGCAATGTGATACACTTGAAAGCCAGACAAATTTCTTAAGAGTTCAATAATGGAGTAAGCATATGCCAGCTCTCTGGGTGTCTTTGATAGGACTTTTGATCACTAATCTTTTAGTCTCCAATTCCATTTCCTGTGCTTTGATTTACTTCTGATCTTTGTTTTAGAGGCCTGAAACACAGAGAAACTTCCCATCTGCTGAAACTAACGGGATGCCAGATTCCACTGGGAAATGCAACACTTCTTTTTCAAATGGACCTGCAGGTAAAGCTGTGGATTGGGGATGAGCTAAAAAGAGACATGAAAGCCTGTACACTCAGAAGGCTGGAAAGGGGCAGTGCAAGAAGGATATCCTAGTAATAGGATCAGGACCTCTTGGGCCAAGTCACTGTCTTAAACTCTGGCTCTTGTCAATAATGATGAAAGTTGTAGGTATCCCCAGTTCCTGTGCCTGGTGTGGGCATGTATACTGATTTTACTCCACAATAAAAAAAAAGTAATCTCGAGTATCTACTGAGAATACCAAGAAATGAGCTGAAGGCCCAACTGGCATGAACATCATCTTTGACCTCCAAGGCAGGGTTAATGCATATTAGGGTAGTATTGCTGTTTCCTATGCTGAGGACTCTGACAGAGGACTTCAGTTTTGCATGTTCAGCGCTAAGTTATCTGTGAGGGTTATGTTAAGAGGGAACCAAGGAAGTAGTAGTCTGTGTTGGAAAATACTTTAGGTCTTGTCAGAAATGTACATGTTCAGACAAGCATGATAGCTCTACTGCCTCTGCTTTCTTGCTCTCCTCCTTGCAGTTATCCAGAGATCCTTCATTAGGTCTGGATCTATAACTGTTCTTCTACCATCATCCATACCACACTTCCAGGCTTCCCATGACATATGCTGTAGTATAGCTTCCAACCTGAGGTAACTGAAATCAGTTTCCCTTGAGAAATAAATACTGGACTCCAAGCACTTACACTCATCTTTCACCACCTTCTTCTCTGCTCTGTTATCTGAGCTTCTCCTGTATTATTCTCCATAGTATCAGTGATTAAAAGATCAGCTGTCCTAGTTAAAGACAGGTTTTAAAATTTTTTGAACTGGCTGAATTGCCAGACAAGTGTCCAAAGATTTGCTCTACTTCTGTAGCCATCCTACAGGAGAAAGTTCTGAAGAACCACCTTGTATGTGTGGCAGAGATGTAGCCTTTCACCTTAAGTGTGAAATTGCAGGTTGGACTTGGATTTTGAACAAAGACATAACCTTTCTGGACATTTTTGAGAGGTTTTAAAATCTGGCTTGATTCTACTCTGTAATGCCTCACTGCTCCTCACATCTGTTACTCTTTTCAGGGGTCTCTTTCTGTAAATCACTGCTGACTACTTTTGACTTTTTAAGTATGTTCAGATCCCCCTGAAAGGACCCAGAGGGCTATGTGAAACTGCACTCGCACCAGAGTCCTGTTGTATAATATTTGGGGGGAGGGGCTTTAAAGACTGTATTTTATTAATCAGCTCAGCTGAACCCCAAATTCTTTGTAAGATCTATTACAACTTCAGAGTGAATAGATCCTACATCTGGCATTCTGCAAGAGTGGGAATGGAACAGTCCTGTGTTTTGACCATTAAATTAAATGAGGACCAGTTAACAGGGGCAAAAACTGTTTAATTCTGACCGGTCACATGAATTGAGAAAAAATTATGGATTTACTTGAACAGAAATCAAGAGACAAAGTCAGCATTTATTACTGGGTTCAAAGAAGCTTTGGCAGAGAAAGGTCTCACTAACAGTTTGTTTACTGCTTTCATGCTGGCTCCTTCTTGGTCTTGCAGAACAAAATAATCAACAAACATTAAAGATTTAGTATTGGTGAAAGTTCTAGAAGGAGCCTCCCTCAAACATGCTTTAAACCTAATTGATAGATTAATTTCAAGTCAGGTAGGAGCATGCCCCCCATTGTTCATTTAGATTACTTCATTCTATTCTGTTTTTTATAAATTGACAGTTAATCACCATTTCTTCCTTATTAACTGGTTACAGTGTCCTTTCAAATATCTTAGTATCAAAATAGTCTGTTTTCTCAAGTTTCAGGCCAGAAAATCCTAATCACCTAATCTAAAAAAGTGAATGTATGCCAAATCATCACTAGCTTAATATCCAATTAATACAAAGCAAATGCCCTTTTTCTCTGTTGCAGGCAGACATTCCTGCTTCCATTTCTGTTGCACCTGGCAACAGAGTTTCCAAGCACTTAAGCATCTCTGTAGCTTGCTTAATTCCTTTCTGTTCACACCAACAACTGTCCTGTGGCCCATGTTCCTGAGGAGCTCTCCACTGTCCATTTTCAACCCAAGGTTCAAGACAGAATATAAACAAGAACCTCCTTTGTGATTTCAGGAGCAGTGGCTTTGGCCAAGGATGAAAATGTGAAAGCAGCAACACAAATTGCAGGTAACTCCACTCATGCTGTTCATATGGGCTGCAGCCATGTCAGTTGTCTTACATCACCTGTCTGCTCAATTTCTAACTGGGATAGAGATGAAGAAGTCTGGTTTGCAAATTAACAAATACCCAACCCAACCCTGACAGCCGTAGCCGGCAAAGAGGGCAAACCACACGAATCCCTGGGCTCAGTGAACCAGTCTCCCTGTCTAAGGCACCATTTGCCCATTTCAACCACCATTGTGGTGTGTGGTCAGCTCTCATGTTGGAACTGAGCTCATAGTGGGTCTCAAGAGGCTTAGAGCTGCCTTGGTCCATCCCTTAGACAAGCACAGCTGGGCCATTGCCATCACCACAGGTAAGTCAGAATAGCTTCAGACTGCTCCAGCCTTAGCCCTCTGAAGCTGCTGGTGGCAGAAATGCTGCAGCAAGTTGACTTTATAGCAAGGTAGGAGGCTAGAGCTATGACAGGAGTTGCTTTGGCCAGATTTGATGGTTCCTTTACCCTGCCTAAACCAGAGTTAATGTGGCCACAGGGAGACTTCAGCACGTACAGGGACTGAACCATCTATAATAATGTATTGTTCACCTGCTTTTCTGTTTCTTAATGCAGTGTGATACAAATCAACACAAAACACTAATAACCAGTGTGCCTAAATATGCCACAAAACTGAACTGAAGTCACAAGAGCAAATGAATTGCTCTCAGGATATGTTGCTAAATAGCTGTTAGGTGCAGCAATCTTTTTTTTAAGCTATTCATAAATAAAAATGTTCCCCATGATAGAACTATGATTACATAAAATATGTATTCTTGCAAGAAGCATCACATAATTAGGATGCATAGCAGGCTCTGGTTTTAAAATCTAGACAAGTTACTGACTTGCTTTTGAGCTGTAGGCTTGAATTTCCTTGCTGTGAGCATTTTAGAAGTAGTTGACCCTGCACAACACAGCATTGTGTTGCAGCCACACCCACAAGTTCCGTTAATTTTTATACATTCCAAACCAAGAAAAAAAGTTACTTCCCTTGAAAAGATAACTCCCTGTGGCCTTTCAGCCACAGATAACCACATCTTACTCACTTGCTACTGCCAGATAACAAGTTCTCCAGTAGCAGTTCACAGGAATCCTTCCCCCCAGATTTTCATCTACTTGAAAAGCCCTTTCATTCCTTCTCCACAACTGAGGCAATAGCCGTTAAAACTAGAAAAGATCAAAGCACCTCTCCTTGTAATTTGGCAAGTGTCACAATGTGTTTGACACATTACGAGTGTGTCTGCCTCTGGCTAAAATACCAAAATGCTGTAATTTTTCTGGCTCTCCCTAAGCCAGACATCCACCAGTAGCTGAACTGAACTGTGTGTAATGCTGAAAAGAGGAAGGAAGTCTGAGTGATGGCAGTTCTGAAAAAACCTGTCTGACCCCAAAAAGCATCACAGCAGTGTGAGAAACACTGGGTGAGAAAAGATAGCCTGTCTTTGTATTCTATTTTAGAGCCGCAGACAGCCAGCCTTGAAGAACTGCAGCAGATGAAGCTCTTTCTGAAGCTGCTGAAGAAGCAGGAGAAGGAACTGAAGGAGCTAGAGCGGAGAGGAAGCAAACGCAAGGATGAGCTGCTGCAGAGATATTCTGCCCTCTTTTCAGAGCCTATATGCCATGGAGGCAAGAAAAGGATGATATACCCTGGGAAAACCCAGAAGAAGAAGAGGTAAATACAGCACAGGTTTCCAGCAGGGCTAGCTGACTTGTGGGTCACTTCCCAAGCTCAAGGAGGGGGCCTTCTTCAGAGAAACATGTGCGAGCAACATGCTTCCCTTCTCTGAGAGGGGCATGGAATGGGCATGGAACATCTCCCTGGGTTTGTAGAGCATCAGACGCTCCCGTTGAGAGATGGGTGGGAAGGTCAGGAATGTATCAGCACCTCTAGAAGCAGTACAGCTGCTGTATCTGTTCTGCAGGAGTATGACAACAGATGACCTTGGTACATGGGCAAATCCTGTAGAAACAGCAGAAAGCATTGATAGCCGAGTTCTGGAGCTGAGGGACAGGCTGGAGATGGACCTCATCCAACTAGGGGAGGAACACCATGATGGGATTCGAAAAAAGAAAGAGCAACATGCCACAGAGGTAAGGACTGCACGTGTCCACAGCAGAGAGAGCATAGGAGTGCCCTACAAGGACAGCCTGAAAACCAGGTTCCTCTTCAATGAAACTGAGCTCAGAAATGTGGCCACAAGTCAGGCAGAAAACACCCCCAGAGCAATTGTCAGGTCCATGCGAGATGGTTAAGAGGAGAATGTCTATTGGCAGTGATGCTTATTTGTTAGACCAGAGGCCACAAAAATCCATCAGAAATATTTTTAAGGGTCTGCAGCTTGAAAAAGCTTGAGAAGCACTGCCTGGAACGCATCAAACTCCACCTGCTTAAACTCTTCTGACAGCTCAGCTTGCAGTTCACGCAGCATTTAGTAGCTTTGTATGCTGCCACGTGCCAGTTGTCTAGGAGCATGGGTACATCAAGCTGCACCATGCTTCTCACAGCTGCTTATTAGAAGCTGTAGTCAGAGCTAGGGTGACACACATCTTGCAGGTTCACCAGTGGCAACCATCAGTGTGTCACAAGCATACCTTAGCACGGCCACGCTCACTGCTGTCATTCAACCAGGACAGGTGATGCATGGGAATGGAGCTGCCCCACAAAGTTCAGTACTTGCCATTGCTACATCAGTGCTAATAAACTGAAAGCCTTGAGAGGGACGGTACTCCTAGGTGCACCCCTTAGCACTGACAGTAGGGCTCGATCTCATTCCTCTTGGAAGCTGGAAAGAGCTTTCTTGTTTGACTTAGTGGAAGTTGAAGTAGGTGCCCACATAAGGTGTTGCCGGACAGCCAGTCCTACAAGTGTGTCAGTGTTTCCTACGCTCTCAGACCCCTACTTTGAGCAAACAATAGAAAAAAACACAATAATGTCTGGAACAAATTCCAGTCCATAGATGCTGATGATAAACATGGGATACATCATCCATTCCAATGAAAGGAGGATGATTCCAGGATTCAGAGGCCTTTTCCCATCATAGTTTGGCAGAGGAATTTGCATCATATGCCTTAAATCTTAGGCTCCCTGGTGCAGTTTGGCTTGACAAGCACCTTGCAAGCTTTCTGCAAGACTGACTGGTCTATCCCATACTGACCCAGATGGAAACCAACTGCCTCTTGACAACTAGCTTACCTGGAAACCATGCTTATTACCAGACAAAGAAACCAAAGGAATAAAACTTTCCTGTCTCGGAACTCTGTCAAAGATTGTGAGATCTAGTGAGCAGGGCTCCAGAAAGGAAATCAAAAGCTGAGTTCTCACTGCACAGCACTTAGCCCTGTAGTCAGGATTCTTTCTTCCAGGCTGTCTTTCAGCAGGCAGCAGTGCAGAGAGCTCTCACTACACTGATAATTACTCTGCCAGTGAGATGCCACGTGAGAAAGAAAACTGAACACACATGCCACGGTACAGCTGTGGGCCCCTTTCAAGACAACCATATGTCCTCGTGGCATTGTTTCCACAGGATAGAAGGCCCATCATCTTACTAGCCTCTGTTCTTTATAAGGTAGGCGCCACTGTTCATTCCCATCTGCCCACAGGTACAGTGAATCTGTTGCTGCCTCTCACACAGAGAACTAGGAGACTGTCCGTAAGCATAATCAAGAGGTGTGACATGGCTCACAGGGCTGCTTCTGGAGCCTTGGTGCAATCTGTCCACTAGTATGGTCTGATCTGTGTGCATGTCATAACTTGCTGACATGGTGCACAGGTTTGCACAAAGCCACATGGATCAGCTGGCCACTGGAATTCAGTGCAGGGTGGGATGAAGCTGAATCTGGTGGTAATTAAACACTGATGGTGTGCTGTGTCTCATCTTGGTTTGCTTTTGATCTTGTTTTGATCCTTTGAACAGCAAGTTACCAAGATAATCGAGTTAGCCAAAGAGAAGCAGACAGCTGAGCTGAAGTCACTGAAGGAGTCGTCAGAAAGGTAAGCTGCGTATTTGAATAATGAAGTAATAATGCATAGTTCTTACTTGGGATAGCATTTCCTGTTAGGAGATATCAGGGCACTGTACTGCAGTGAGTGAATACAAGAGAAAGAGGCAAAGAGGTAGGGAAGAGAAGTATTTCCTTTACTCAAGTGAGAAGTTGAGGCACAGAGATGTGACATGATTTGTCAGGGAAACACACGCACATATGTACACATGTACATAATGGCAGCTCTAGTATCGTGACCTCCAGAACGGTATTCCTGCTCCAAGGAACTAGTATTCGAGCTGTTATAAGTAGCCACGACTGACTAATCCAGAAAGATAGGAAATGAGAATGCTGGTCACTGGGTGTCATCTCGATCTGTTGTAGTCGGTACACCGCATAATCCCTTCCAGGCACTGATCAGCTCAGTCTTTTTAATGAACTGACCATCATGGCTTCAGCGCTTGAATAAATTGGTAGAATCAATTCACTAATTTCTAGCAGGCATATATCTAGTTCTTGCACTAACATCGTCCTGAAGCTGAAATCCTCTCTCATTCCTTTTTACTGTTAAATTGTCTCTTGGCCTTTAGTTGCTAAGTCAGACAAAGCTTCCTCTTTTCATGTGCTCTGTCAAGACAGAGTCTCTATTTCTCGCTGCTATTCAGCATATTCGTGCAAGGCTAGGAAAAACAGACCGAGTAGCTAGGTGATGGTTTGCTGACAAGAGGAAGTCATTTAGGACAGTCAAATCTACAGCTGGCTGAAGAGCTGCAGAAAGATCCAAAGATCTTGAGTAATGGGCAATAAAATGGCAGATAAATTCAGTGTCAGACAAATACAAAAAATACAAATACAAAATAATGTATATGAGGGGAAAAAAACAACCCTAACTCATCTGTACACGGGGGTGAGCTGTTGTCACTCAGGAATGAGATCTTGAACTGCTGTGGGCACTTCTCTGAAAACATCATTCACAGCACTGCAGTGGCCAAAGTGGCAAATAGAATTTTAGGAATTCTGTGGGGGAAAAAATTGAGGGGTAAAAAAGATACAAAGTCAGCACTATCCCACTTTATATACCCATGGCGCACTCACCTTTTCAATATGCTATCTATCTCAAACAAAAAACCTTTGAAACAGCAAGAGGGGATGGGAAGGATAATCAGCAGTATGGAATAATTTCTGCACAAAATGAAATTAAACAGGACTCATAGCTTGGAGAACAGATGATCAAGGGGGGTGTGACAGAAGTCTTCAAAATCATGAACAGTATGGAAAAGAAGCATAAGAAAGTGATTACTCACTGTTTCTTGCAACAGAAGAAATATGTTGCACCCAGTGAAATTCTCAGGTAGTAGTTTTTCCACACAGTGTATAATTGTGAAGTTCCTTGCTATGGGGTCCAAAGTAGAGTGAAATTCTGGAGGTTTGTGGGACATTCATGGAAGATAAATGTATAGAAACTGGAGAATAGGTGAGAAACAGATAAGGTGTAGGAGGGAAAGAGGTTACTCCTCTTCCTCCTAAGGAATACTTGCTCTGTTACTTACACTTCCTTTAAGCATCTGCTTCCAGCTACTGTTGGTGGCAGGACAAAAGACGGATGGGCACCAGTCTGACGGCCATTATTAAGTTCTTATGACCAGGAAGCAAAATGTGGGGTGCTAACAGTGCTGCTTCAGTATGTGGGATTTGTAATCAGTTCTGTCTCTCACAGCACACTTTTCTCTCCACAGCAATATTAAAGAGATTAAGAAGAAGCTGGAGGCAAAGAGGGTGGACCGAATCCAAACCATGATGAGAAACACTAGTGACAAGGCTGCTCAGGAGAGGTACTGGAGTAGATGTTGCTGGGCTTTGTCTATGCAGAGCACTAGCAGTGCTGTTCCAGGCAGGGAGCAGCGCTACACCACAGTCTCCGTCATCATTGGGAAACTTTTTAAAGCAGCCAAACAGGTCATGGCATACATACAGAAATCAGGGAAGATATGCTTGCTTACCCTCACTCCTGGCATAGTGCTTTGTTTCCATTGCATTCCAGTGCATAGGAACAGATGCAGTGAAGCCAAGGCTCAGCTCCCTAGCTGCAGCGATAATGTCAGCCCTGCAGGCTCTGCTGACAGTGGCTTCCAGAGCGTTCTCCCTGGTTGTAATTTTTTGTGTAAGGCAGTCTGCAAGATCAGTTTTACTCATTGGACTTTTCAAAAGCCTGAGAGGAGTTGAGCCTTTGAAATCCTGACCCTGCAGGGAATAGGAGCTCATGTGGAAATACAGGGAGAGGCCATTACAGATGGACAAACTGTACCTGGAAGATGACCCTCCCAATGGCATCTGTCCTCTTTGGCTCTTTTACTTTTCTTAGCTTCTTACTTGCTGAAGTGACAAAGCATCTCCCAGCCACTTCAGCAGATATCTAAGAGCATTTCCAAATTTTGTGCTTACCCTTAGACCTTGATGGGCATCTATCTCTCCTTAGAATCAAAGCTAGGTCTTCCCTATCCTCTCTAGAGTCTGTTTGCAATCATTTTCAGCAACCCTCTCAGTTAGGAGGCTATGTTTAGGCATGTAATAACTGCATTTTTCTCTCCCCTTTAATTTGTTATAAAAATAAATATTCTGCTATTGGGCTTGTGCACTCAACCACTGCATGCTATGAATCAGTATATCACTACCAGTTGTAATAGCTTCAAGTATTTAAGGGTACATAAGAGGGCACACTACCTCTTTTGATATTCCTGCTCATAGCAAGGTCCTTTTGATGTTTGTTAAACTGAAAAAATATAATTTTACACCCAGTTATTTATTTGGCTTATGCCTCAATCAAGTTTGAATGTTGTTTATTTGTCCATTCCTAAAATTACAGTAATTTCTTTATGTGGGAGGACATTAAGCGAGTGTAAGTACACCTGTCTCTGTGTGGGCACTAGCAGTCCTGTCTTACGGTATGGCACTTTATCAGTATTGATAAACAGGTTTTCTATAAAGATAACGCATGGATTTTAACTTTTTATACCTTTTTTATCTTTAAAGGTTAAAGAAAGAAATTAATAACTCTCACATTCAGGAAGTAGTGCAAACAATCAAACTGGTAAGTTCTAGTGTGACAACAATCTACCATAGCATCTCTGTCTTCTCCAAAGGGGAGGTGTCCCACGTACGTCATCAGCATGTGTCATAGACAGAACTTGAGTTCTTTGAGGTATTTAAATTCTATTAAATTGCTACTGCGTCAAGGACTCCGAGCATGTACTTCAGACAGCCAAACTGCAGCTGAAGACAGCTGCTGTCCTTTTTAAGATAACACAGGTCCATCAGGGTTTTGTCAGTCCTCCTAGCTGACAAGAGATGCAATGCAGAAGAGAACTCTCCAGGATATATTACATTTCTAATTCAGGGATTTTTTTTTTTAAGTACATATAATTAGCAGTGTAACCCCCACATTAATTTAATTATGTGCGAAGCTTTGCAGAAGGGGAGAGAATTGTAAGTATCTCATCTTTACCCCAGAACAGACCGTGTGTGTGTGCATGCACGTGCGTGTGTGTGTGTGTGTGTCTTGCAGTGCTTCCCTAGCACTTGAGTTCAGGGTCATGAGCACTACACAAATAATGGAGCCAGCAGAAGTTGTTCAGAGCTGTGGGTAAGGAAGATACTTTGGCATGCACTTTACAACCCTGTGTCTTGCTGTTATAAGCTTGGGATAGCTAAGCATTTGCTTATAAAACTTAAACTTTGAGCGGTTTTTTTTTAATCTGTTTTTAAAGGTGACAGAAAGGACAGCCAGGTGTCAACAGAAACTGGAAGAGAAGCAGATGGATAATCTGAAAAAAATTAAGGAGAAGGAAAGCCAGGTAAAGGCAAAAATGCATCTCAGGTTCAATGCTGTTATGCAGTACAGTAGATCCAAAACACTACAGGGGATCAGTCTTCCTTGTGACTTCTTTAATTAATGGTACACTCATCCTCCCCACATAAACACTTCAGACACCCACTGCTCAGTACACTGAGAAATTGAATGGCTTAGAGGGTGGTTCTACAGGAACCTACACAGATCTAAGTCAGAAGTGCTGCTGCGCTCCTACGTACCTAATCCTACAAAAACACCTAAATTTAAAGTGTGATGGAACCACGCCCTTGAAGGAGATGAGTTTCATTTCTGGGTTACTCAAACTCTCATAACACTCGCAGAGATGCTTTCAAGGTTGATGTGAAGTGAACATGCAGTCTTAATTCATCTCTCAAACTTCAGTGCAACTCAAAATAATGTAAATCAGCAAGTTGCCCCCTGCCCACCCACCCCCCCCCAGCTTCATCTTCAGTGAAGCCAAAGGTGTTGCCTGGGGCATGGAGACAAGTCATGCAATATAGGGTTGAGACTGAAACAGCAAACTACTAACATTTCATCATACTGGCCTCTCTCAGAACAGGTTTTTTATAGCATTCTTAGCATTCTCAACCTGAACTCTCCTTAGCTTCAGTGGTTGGAAAATGATTTGGGGTTTCTGTTTGCAGCTCCAGCAGGAGGCACTGATGGAGTACAAGGAGAAATTGAAAAGTCTGAATATGGAGGTGCAGGAGGTGGTGAAGAACTATGCAAAAGCAGTCTTTCCCGGAGAGCCAGAGATTGAGAAGGAAGCTGTTCTGAGCACTACTGAGGAAGAACAAGGCTCTGCAGAACAACTGGAAGAAAAGATCCCAGTAGCAGAGGTGTCAAGGCTTACAATAGCCATGGCTGAGCCCTCAGGGGCTGAGGCAGCAGTCGAGATTGAAGAAAGCAGATTTTGAGATATGCTTCCCGTACTTGCTGTTCCACTTCAAAAAGGATGTTTATGGAGGTATATAGTGACGTTAAAGACCAGCAGAAGTGGGCCTGTTGTCACRATACTATCCCTTTCCACCCTGGGAAACTCCTGAAATCCTTCAGGAATTTACTACTTACTTTATTATCCTAGATATTGGAGAGAAGTAGTCTGAAGGGCTCACCCTTCAGAGAATGCTTTACTCTCCTTGCCTTCCATAGCCTTAGCACTGAGGTGTTTCAGCAGGGCCTGTGACTGAAGGCAAGCTAGTCGTTAGAATTGATAGCAGCATCTGCATTAGCATTTAGTATGGATCCAGAGTTCAGTTTTCAGGGCAAGTTTCCTGACAGTTCATCATGCACTTCTGTTCACATCACAGGGTAGTCTTTGAGCTAGATCCCTTTGAATGAAATTTAACTGAAAAACATTCTCCAGTAGCCCACCTAATTGTTCCAACTAACTGAGAGCTAGCCTAGGCTAAACCCTCCTGAAATACATATAGCATGGGTATCAGGTCTTCAGCAAAAATTGTTTTGCTCTAAAGCGCCATTCCTACTGGTGACACTACTTGCTAATGCAGACACAGCCTCTGTTTGTAGGTGGAAAGGTCAGTTTGATAGAACCTCATACCATTTTTTTTTGTCAGCATACCACCTCCTTGCACAACCAAACAATGTTGGCTTTTTAAATGGTCGTTCCCCGTCCCACCACCACCACCACAGACAGATGATGACAGTTTCAGTGTGTTGGCATCCACACAACATAAAACAACATTTCCTTCTGAGGAAATGTGCATTACCAGCATGGTTGCTTTTCTTTCTTTTTAACCTCCTCCCAATCCCTTGCAGCTATTTCTCACTGCTAAGTCTAACTTCATGACTCTGGTAGTAGCCTTCAGGCAAGTTCTCAGAGCTGGATCTGACACCTCCTGAAGACCCAGTTAGTCTTCAGGTGGCTCTGTAGGCTGTACAGGACATACCAGAAGGATTCTGAGAAGCCCATCACTTGTTCCAGCTACCGCAAGAACACTTGCAGAATTCTTACCTACAGCAATCAGACATTTTTAAAGCTTCCCTGAAACATTTTTCCAGCAAAGCTAAATTAGCTTCATATTCTAGCCTTCACATAACAAGCTTTACCAAAATTCCTAAATTGTTCGAAAATACTTTGTTGCCCAAATAAAAAGCCATCCAGATATAGTGCCCTTAAGATTTCCTTAGACAGAAGGTTGAGCACAGCTCTGAAGAAAACACATTGAATTAGCTATTCAAATAGCAGAAAGCATAGCAGTCCTCCTGAAGCTTTTGTGTGCTGCCCTCCCAATTAATGACAACAGAGGCTCAGCCGTGAGCCATAACATCTATTTCTTGCTCCTGGGAAAGCCGAACTCCTGAAATACCTATGTTCTTTAGCACCTTCAGGGGAAGACTTCACACTGCCCCTTTTGCTATTTGCTCTCCAGGTACAGGAGTACTGCACACATCTTCCCCCAAAATCTTTAGTCATTTCCCATTTCTTCATAAAGAATGTCCAGCTCTAATTACAGCAGTTTTTCCCCTTCAATAGCATAAAATGAAAGTCTCATTCCACAGTCTAATGCTGAAGGGAAATGGCCCAGCCACAAGGTACACATATGACTTCAAAGGGGAAGTGGTTGTCAGCATCTTTTAGTCCTAGCACATATTTGCTGCTGTCTCACTTCATTAACACAAAATCTTCCACAGAACGCACTTGGAGGTCCAGGTTCCCAATAATTTGGTCTTATCTTGCAACAGAAAAAGGGTAGGCTCCTCTAAGCCTTCTGTTACACTGCCACATTCTAGGACAGGTAAGCCCTGCATGGTGAGTGCAGGTCTTGCATCACTGCCTCCTTTCTCTGTACAGCTCAAACACTGTCCTCTCACCTGTTTTCTTTTGCACTGAACAGCTTTGGCACAGCATGTTCTCACTCAGAAGGAATTAACTGGAAGGATATGTCCAACTTCCAGATTGGTCAAGGGGAAAATGCTAAACACTGCTGAAGAGAAATGGGGAAAAAAAATCCCAACCTCAACCTGCAGTGGAGTAGATTTGTGGCTACTGTATTATGTGTCCTAGCACCATCAACCCACATCCCCTGGCACTAAGAAAGACCTTCAATGTATTTGGCTGTTCCAGCTACCTTTTGTTGCCGCTTTATAGAGCCCCAGAAGGTAGGGTGTCTTTAAAGCCACCTGTAGAAGAGAAACAGGTGAGAACATGGTTAGAAAAGGTGCCTGTATCTTTTGGTTATTGAAACCTTTGCCCTTAATTTGAGTCAATGCTAGAAGGGAGGTGTCCCTGACCATAGCAACTGCTGCCCCCACCTTAAATTTCAAGTGCTGCTCTGTAATGGAACCTAATCAGATTCCCCCTTCCACCCGCAAATTTTTTTTTCAGGCTTCTGTCCTTTCTGGAAAAGTGAGCTTAATTATGGCAATCCTATAGCACACAGTGGTTGTTACATGAAAACTGTTATACGCAGAAACTGCATTAATGAATGCATTATGAAGTGCTGCTATGAAAGAGAGCTCCAAGTAGGTATCAGAGACAGGATGTTCCAAACCTGGTCTGACATCCAAGAAGAGACCATATCTCCCCTATAGTGTTACATAATACTGGAATTATGTATTGTAAATTTCTGACTTATTTATTTTCTAAAAAAATAAAACATCATTGCATTTCTTCAAAAAATTGTATCCCCTTTTTTCTTGAGGTTAGCGTATATGGGAGTAAGTCCCAAATGTTGCCCAGTGCATGCATGCAATAATACAGACAGTAAGCGCCCAGAGTTTTCTGTCATTTGTGCTCACAGTTCTCAATTTCAATTTCTTGAATTATTAAATATGCAGTGAGGTTTCTTTTAAACCTAACATCCTTCTCACAAACATTCTCCTTCTCACCGCTAGCTCACGCATTCCTTTTTATATTTAATAACCAATTTAGCAAAGCAATTCACTTAGAGCTTGAATGTCACTCCTGACCCTCCCACCGTTACAGGAGACCTTACCCAACCCTTACATAGCGGCTTCCTCCTCTCTTCTCTCAAGCATGGGCTGGAAGACGTGTCTTGCTTTGTGATCCTGCGTAACCACTGCCCTCAGGATGGGCTTAGCATTGCTGTCCTGGTTTGTCTGTGGCGGCTATTCTGTCTCCTGGCAGTCCCTTTGCTGGTCAGAACTCAAGATGAACCAATATGAGAAGTGTGGAACCACTGGCTGAAGACACCCTCTTTTTTTAACCACATGCTGCCCCCAACTGTGACCAGGCCCACTGTAGCTCCTTTCTCTTTTAACCAGGGAGGCCTTAGAGCCAAGACAGACTTTCTGGATTGTAGCCCTCAGCACAGGAAAATCTCTCTCCTGTTAGCACGAGCTCTGGGCTGTAACTACCTGCAGAAATGTTTCTGAGAACAGACTGGGCTCAATGCAGAACCCTTTCTGCCACAGGCAGCAAAAGAACCAGAAAATGCCTTTGGCTGAGCAATGCCAGCATACCACAACATGGGCTCAGTTCCCTTCCTCCCTCGTCTTGATGGGTAGTTGGACCCCTATATTTGCACAGTGGAGCTCTGGCATGGATATATGATATTAATGGCCATTTCCTTCTGCTGAGAGCAGCACTTTTTTCTGATCCAGGACTGATGCTTTACTTCAGAAGAAGGAGATAAATGCAATATCGTTTTCCCGTTAGACCAATTCTGTTGTTTTTCTAGAACAATCGTCTCCATTCCCTGAAATCTCACTCATGCTGTGAAGTTTGAGGGCCTTCAAAAAAGGATGACAAACATCACAGCAAGGTAGAACTGAAGCCAGGAAGCAGTTTATTGATTTGGCTTAAATCAGCTCACAGTCACAGCAGTTCCAAAATGAAGAATGTGCTCATTAGCCCCCTGCTTTTTACACTGGGGGTTGGTAAGGGAGATCAAAGATAGCATTAGAAATGAGATTAGCACAAAAGGGGGGAGTGGAGAGTGCTGCTTTCCCAGGAAAAGAGCAGTTCAACCGGATTCAAAACTATTTTCATGCATTCACACTCCTCATATTGGCTCTTTTCTGCTCAGGAAGAGCACAGAACAGAGCCACAACAATCACAGCAGTGAGGAAGTCTGCAAATGGAGAACAAATCCAAAACCCACCTGGAAGAACACTTGCCCTGCTATTTGACTCGTAAGCAGGCAGCACATGCTGAGTGGGGTTCTCCACTCACTGTCCAGCACCAGCTGATTTCCAGATGTTACCAACACTCACACTGCACCTCTCAACCAAGCAAAGGTGCCTACAGTTATCTCACTCACCTAGATCCAGCCCCGCAGGGATGCAACCAAGACAGAGCAAGAACTGCCCTCAAGTATGTGCAAACTCCCCATGAGCATAGACCAGCAACGCTCAGTTTTACAGCCTACCTCTTTTGTTTTGGCCGAGGCTGCTGATAACAAAAGCTCTCCAGAGCTGCTTCAAACTGTATTTCTGGGGACACAACACCCACCACCTGCTTCTGACGTCATTATATGGCATATGTTGCTCAACAGCACACCCTGAATTGCTTGGTCCATATCCCAACACTTCTGCCCACTCACACAACATCCGGCTCAGCAGAAACACAGTTCTCTCGTTGGCTAAAACAGGGGTTTGTCCCCAGCTTCAGCCACCTGCTTCACAAGGGCTATCCAAATTCCCTCCAGAGTCTCCAAGGTGGTTTTTTTAGAGGACAGGTCATCCCATCTCTCTCTAGAGGGAGCCTAGACACCCAACCCAGGTCTAAAGGTGTCTAAGGAGTGTTTCCCCCACCCTCCATGCACACTGCCGGAGCACTGGGCCTCAGTTTCTTTCCTTCAACACCCCTATGGTGAATGAACGCATCAAAATAAACTTGTGTTACAGACACACGCATGTAAAGCCAGGGCAGAACAGCAGGACCTGAGATAGTCAAAGTTTTCACTCCTCTCTCCCATGACAACACTGCCAAAAAAGAACTTGTTTCACAGGGACAGGGAGAGCCCTAATGGGAGTGACAGGGAAAAGGGGAAGCATGCATTTGAGCCCTCTCACTCCCATACAGGACACAACAGGACAAAGACAGGCCTCTGAGAGCCAGACCTGGCTGGCTCAGCCATAGCCTAAGCTCAACACTGCTGCCCCGCTGATAATTGGGCTATTTTAGCCAAAAGGCCGTGATCAGGCAGGCACAGCAGAGACACCAGTATCGCCTCCAAGCCAGTCCCTGCCCACAAAAAAAAAAGACTTCAGCCCTCCTAACAGACTGCTCCCCTCTTACAGCACTGACGCTAGCCGCAGCTGTAGGAGCGAGGGGTACCACCACTGCAGCCCCCTTGCCTCCGACCCACACCCTCTCCACAACTCACCCAGCACTGTCTGCAAGAATTCTCCATTTGCTTCACTATCCAGCCTATGGACTTCTTACTGCATCCTGCCAGCTCTTCAGCAACACCCTTCAGTGGGAGCTGTCATACTGCCCGTGAGCTTTTTGAGGTCAATACAGCAGGCTGCACCCAGTACCCTCCTCGTCTTTCCTTTTCACTCCATTTGCCATCACCTCCAAGCAGATCAGTTCTCTTTCATTTGGACAATCTCAACTGGTTGGCCTGAAATAACGGCAGAGCAAAATGCTCTTTGTGAAGCTTTTTAAGGTGTGGATTTCTCAAAAAACTATCACAGCTCAGCAAGACTATGACACAGATGTAAGAACATTTAACTTCAACAGTTTGGATTAATGTTATTAATATTCTGTGACATTTGAAGCCTGAGGAAGAAAACACGCCATGATGACTCGTACCTTTGCACCACATCACAGTTTCTATTGTGCAACTCTTCTGGTATTAAACAAAGCACTGGCATGGCTTTATCGGGTCATTTATGCAGAACTGCAGGAAAAATAGGTGGAATGTTTTACACAGATTACATTTTAGTGCTAAAAAATTGTACTTTTCAGAGTGTATACAAAAGAATCAGTACACTGAAAGCAAAGCTACATCTTGGATGGAGTACAGACCACATTCTGCATCAACACCTTTTCCCCCTGAAGTGAAGTAGTCTTCATGCCACAGAGGCCAGGCATACCGATGCTCCTCTAGACAGAATACCATCGCTAAACAAAACAGGATGAATTCCTGGAAGATCAAACATGGTACAAAAGCCAGATAAAGGCACTAAAAGTTCTCTGGGCAAATGTTACTGTAGAGGCTTCCAGCAACACACGAGGAATCTTCTGACGACCTTTGAGGGATACGATCCTCCCTCTAGCAGCACAACGGCCTGTAAAGTGACACCACCGTACTGGTTACTTACATACTCCAGGGGAGAAATGGCACCTTCTGATTTTCCAACACTATTTCTTCCTACAAAGTTTGGAGGGCCTTGAAGGTTTCTGCGAGTGGCTGTGTAGCCCAGCCTGTATTTATGCTTACCGTAAGATACTTGCTGACCACAGGGTGATAGGGCAGTTGGATCAGATAGGCCTCTGTAGTGAGATTGTTGTATACAGAAACCAAAATCGATATCAAGACAGTGTCAGGTCAGACAGCGAACAGCAGCAAATTTAAGCACAATCTTAGATTCTTCCCATGCTCTTATCTTTTATAAAGCATATTCTAAATACTAATTTTCAGAAGCCCAAACTTTTGACTATATTAAAAATTAAATATCAGCGATCCCTAAGCGATGGAGGACTCCAGCCACAAGGGAGACAAATGAAGGACACTCTTTACATGAAGGATCAGCCTAGGGACTCTCTTAAAACAAGAACACTACTAACAAGAAACACAGCATGGGAACTTGTCTCCTGGCCTTCACCTTTGCAGGCAGCTTCCCTAATGAGAACGCAGCACCGATACTCAGGGGGGAAAAAAAAAGAAGAAAAAACCCCTAAATGAATAACAAGGCATGCGCTTTCAGATGAGAAGGCTAACCCCGAGGAAAGCTTCGCCTTGCAGTCTTTTAATGGTGGCATGGGAACTGAATGGAGTGGTGGCAGTGGGGGAAGGAGGGGCCGGCAGCCTGCCTTGCTATTAGCACTTTTGTTATTACCACGTCCTTCACATTTTCAGAGCACTTTACAGACATTAAGTAAAAGCCTGAAGGTCATTGCTAAAGCAAATCAGTTGGCTGCGGTGAATAGCTGCAGATCCTTATGAATATGCTGTCAACCAAACACTGCGAAGCAAATACTCTGAAAATGAATGTAATGTGTTACTTTGGTCTTTTTTCTGTCATCATGCCCTAGGCAGTCAGGGACCTAGAAGCCTTTGATGTCTCTTTGCAGCTCCAGACAAATACCCGGCCTTCCCCTCCTCATTCATAAGTGACAGTAACTCATTTCCTTCCAGTTTGCACAATTGTGATGTCCCCAATTTTTATCAAAGAATGGACAGTGTATTCAGACAGCTCTCCCAGCTCCCTTTTCTGCAATTACTTCACAGGAAATGTTGCCTTCAGATATTCAGTGGCCACTCTGCATACCAGAAACTGCTCTAGATAGCCTTACAAACTATGTCCAGTTAAGAGCTACACTTCAGGCTCAATTCGTACTCAATGACCCCAAATGATCTTTTATCTCTTTAATAGTGATATGGTGCTGACGTGATCATTGCTACTACAGAAGGAAGTGCTGCACGGTATCTAGTGCATCTATTTTAGACACACTCTGCCTGCCCAACACACATGGTCAAGATTTACTACTTACTATCCCTGCTTTACAGACTGGGATCTAAGGCACAAATAAATGCTTTGCCCAAGGCTACAGGGGAAGCATAGGATTCTTCCCACCAGATTTAACAACCTTAAAAAGTCAGGAGCCTCATTTGACCTAGGGTCCTTCTGTAGTCACTGGTTAAAAGACAGGGAAAGATTTGTACCATTCCCAAAATGATGGGATAATGAGCTGCGGCATTCAATAGCACAAAGCCTCGTTTGCAGAGGATAGGTACCATTACAAGTTCAATTGGGAGATGACAACAGACACAGATTTCCCATTTGATTCAGCAAATTGCTCCTATAAATTCTACCTGCCATCTTCAAAGGCCTAATATATGCTGATTGTCAGGATTGTACCAGCATAGAAAAAACTCAACAACAGCAAGGCTGACAGGGAAGGGGGAGGGAAGAAAAAAAAAGGAACGATCCAGATAAAACATGACTCAAAACAGCAGAAAACCCTGGGATATAAGCATAACGTTGTTGAAAGAATATACTAAAAGTTATTCGGAGAAAACAACATCTCCAAGCATAATTACCCATGTTGAGCTCTTCAGAGCAGAGGCTACATTTTGTTATATACTTAGGTATCACTTAGCATACACGAAATTTGGCTCCTCAACACTACGGCAATGCAAATTAAAAACCTGCTCTGCTTATCATAATCCTCCTGCCTGATTGCCTAATTCTTGGGGAAGGAACTGTTGGCCCTGGAGACAGAGCTTCAGTCTTCATAAAAATCACAGATTTATCTTAGGATTTATATTTGATTCCACAGTCATCGAAGTAATGGAGCAATTAATAGGAGACATGCAGTGCAAGAACTGTACAGATAGAAAACAAGAACCGGATATTTAATTCTCTATTGGACAAAAAAAAAATGGATACTTTCTGCATTCTTCACAAATATGGTAATGAATTTTTTAAAACTTTATAAAGATATTTAAATGCAATCTTTCAAGGCGCTTTTCCTCATTGTGTTTAGACAGACTTGGGCCAAAGTATAAAATGGTGTTAAAGCTTAAACCTGTCAACCTTTTGCCCCAAGAAGTCTTTCTTTCAGGATTCAGGCCTTTTGCTATAGCTTTTTGTTTGTTTGTTTTAAAAGCCACGTAGCCACAGAATAGATGAGTTAGAACAGACTTCGAGGTTCACACTCTTCCCTTACATCTCTGAACTACAGACACATTTTAAAGGATCTCGGCACTGCAACAGGCTTATGAATAAATCAAGATCTACTTTAATTTAAAACACAAGTGCAAAGGATTCACAACTACAGACGAGCAGGAACATTTGTTTCAAATTATAAACCTTTTTTTAAAGCCCTGCTCTTTTGCATAAAAAAGCAGTATATCTGGAATACAGAAACATTTTACATCAAAATTTTTCCAGTGCAGCCAAGGAGGAGCTAAAGGAATTCATTTCAGCCAGCTTCATCAGCCCCAAACTTAGGCATCTTGTCTAGGCAAATCACCATGATCCCTCTACTGTCCATGGGGAGAGTGGTATCAAGAGACAGTGATTTCATCCTAAAGGAGTTATCTAAGAAACCAGAGATTAATCATGCTCTGAAGGTGTTCCTCTCTCACCATGGTCTACAGAGGCAACCTATATGCTTAGCAGACTCAGTGGCCACCATTTATATGACCAGCATCAGTGCTGATGAATTCCATCCCAAATTACTTCAAGTAATTAACTGCGGCTTCAATTTTGAAGCAGGATCTATAACTGGAGTGAATAGCAGAGGATAGAGATTTTTAACATCTTCTGAAGAAAATGCAGTTATGAGGTTAGTTTCTCTGAGCCAGTAAGTCTGCCTCAAGAACAATTTAAATTCCAATAAATTTGCATTTCAGTTTCAAAATGGGATCCCAGTTTCACATATAAGACTATATTCTTGAGACCTCACAACAATACACACCATTACTGTACAATGTTACATCCTGACCTAGAGTCCAATGACCTTGACTATCTCACGGATCAAAAAATTTATCATACAAAATATCTAAAGCCATTTAAAAATAATTGAAAGAGCTGCTTAAACAACAAGTCACCTTCTGAACATATCATCAAAGGGATGCAGGTGGGGGAGGAAGGCCATACCAATAACAAAACATACATCAAAAGTTCCCCTTCTCCTCATGTTTTGCAGTAGCAAAAAGCAGAGATGGAGGGCAACCAGTCTCACCATGCAAACAAAAATCTCTCCTGGGATACACAGGACAGCTGGAACTTTTTCATTCAGTCTCCTAGAGCATCCCCAAAGTGCTACCCAACAATTGCCTCAGAGCAGCATTTCTCTGCCTCTCCTGGGAGAAAGGGCTTAGAAAGAGAGGGGGCTGGAAACCAAAATAGAGGAATGAGCTGTCATAGACTCTCCTTGTTGACCATGCTATCTGCCTCCCATTCCACCTAGCACTGGAGGTTTTGCATATGGTGAATTTTCAACAACAAGGTTCTGTTGGCAGGAACAACGGTCTTCACAGAGTCCCCTTTGAGGCCTGTATCCAAGGGTTTCCCCTTCAAAAGTTTAAGATCATGAAATGGATTGAAGATTGACCACGTGTTAGTCTTGTCACTAAACCATACATATCCCTCAGCAAAAGAGAAGCAGGTTGACGCAGGAGAGCCATCCAAAAACAAATATATACATATCACATCTGCTTCCCAGGAAAATATGTACAGTTTTCTAGGTCCACATTTAGCAGAAAGAGATAAAATCATTTGTGAAAAAGTCTTGGAGGAAAAATTTGTGAAGTCTTTGTGCATTGTTTGAGAGTTTAAAGAGGCCTGTGCCCCCCAAAGTACGTTCGAGTCAGCTCAAGACTCCAGTGTACAACTAATAGAACAAAAATCACATTTCTCATGGGGAAATACAGTTCCAGTTCAGTAGCCAGCAGCCAAGGTTTGCAGGAACTTGCAGACATTCAGAGAGACAACGTCAGACTCTGCTTAGAAAAGCCATTCTTCAGAAGAAGCAATCCAGAAGTCATGAAATGCCCGCTTTACTCTGGAGACATGCTTGGTCTTACTTGGATCAAGTATGTATTGATTGTCTTCAGCAAAAGAGAAGCCACAAAAGGCTTGGGCTGCAAGGAGAGCATTCACATTCATCTTCTAAAAGGATCACTGACAAGTCCAAGCACCATTCACAGGATGAGACCTGTCTCATGAGAGCCTGGTCTCTTGGTTTATTATTAAAATTACTTTTTCCTAGCATTTCCCCTTATGCAAAGTCAGCAGGTAGAGGTACGCTTTCTGTATTGTTGGATAAGGGGGACCAGGCACTCTGGAAGCCCTGTCTGGAGCAAAAAGGGGTGATCCAGGAGTTCTTGTGCTGTTGCTCTTTCCAGTGGATCCCGTGTCAACATCCTTTCCAAGAAGTCTCTCAGCACCGGGGAAGTCTGTGAAAAAGCAACCAACCAAGTTAAACCCATAAAGGAACCAGGCAATAGTTTATTTGACAACAGATTGCTGAGGTAGGTTTGGTTTAAAAGAATCCTGCACGTTTCAGCTTTGTAAGCTTGTTTTTAGGCAGAAATGTAACAGGATATACAATTTCATTTCAAATATGGTTTTTATGTACAGTAACAACTTCCTGTCACAGTAGGCCCAGCATGCACACTGGCTGTTTTTCTTTCATGGGGCGCAGCAAATGAAGACAACGGGACTGCCTGCCTTGTTCTACCATCTAAGGTAATTTTGTTTCCCATTTTATTTATCAATGTTTCCCATTATTATTTGCTTTTCTGCATTTCAGCTCAAACATTCAGCAGACTTCCTGCTCCCTGAAGCACAATGCACATCATTTTGAGTGTGAAAGGTTGATCAATTCATTCTTTTCCTGGCAACAGTGTGTAGAAAAGGTATTTAAACATGATTCCCAAACCGGTTTTGAGAGTCTGGTAACCTGGTGCAGCCAGTGCAACAGTAAGAAACTTCAGAACAGTAGATCAAAAAAAGCTATATGACCTTAGCAGGTTTGTCCTTAAAAATATGTGTACGGAGACCTGTTGAGGAGACCCAAGAACCATTAACAGGCACTGCACATCTCATGCTGGTAATAATCCTCTGTATCATTAAAGCTGAATAAAAAATGAGTTCAGAACACATTTATTTATTTTAATACAACTAATTACCTATTTTAGATTGGGGGCATTTTCCCAGCTCTGGTTAACCGAGAGGCGGATCATGAAATACTGTTCACATTGAGCTACTGCTTGTTTCATGAGTGCTCTGAATGACTTCACTGTGATTGCTAGAGGGAGAAGGCACAACGCAGCTAAGTACAAGTGCCAGGATCCAGCCTTTATCACTCCATCCATAAAGCTACCCATGGTTTAGAAAGCCGCAGCGATTATTTCAAGTGGTGGCCACTGAACCTGTTGCACCCAGTGCTACATTAATTGACCACAGTGAGCCATTAGCTGTAATCAAAACGTAGGGCTGAATCCACAGCTGCTGCTGAGCTCCACGCGGGCAGCAGGGAGACAGGGAGGATGGCCACAGGCCTGTCGATCCCGAGGTCTGCTGGAAGTCAGTTTGCTTCCAGGACACCGCAGAGCACAGCAAGACTGTAAAAGACACTGGCTTTCCACAGCCCATGGCAGGGTCATCTCCCCAAACTGACTGCATGTCCTAGAGAAGTGCACCCAGACCAGGACTGGCTTCACACTGTGTAAGGAGTCCAAGCACTGGGTCCAGGATGCGACCTGGGAGTTTTAATTGGTGTTGCAGTGGCAAATCTGAAAAACAGGAGCTGTTGATGTTTCAGTGCATACTGTTTGTTCAGTATTCTACTCTGTTAAATAATTCAGTTTTAGCAGCTGCAGATATTCAGATTAATTGGAAAGGCCAGAGAGCTCAGAACGCTGCAGAAATTTGATCTCAAAGGCTTGGAAATGAAAGGAGGACTGCTCTAGTGATGACTAAAAGGTAATCGTTGTATTTCTTAAGTCACTGCTAGTTTTTCTTAAGAAACCATGAAGCTGAGTTAATCATCAAAGCAGCTGCAGTGTCCTCCATGAGCTACTGCCTGCTTGAGCAATCCTGCTCTGACCCCAAAGCAGCCTCTGCAGTCCTGAAAACTGCTAAGCTGAAAACTCTCAAGGGCAAGGATCCTCCCACTTCTTTTTCTAGAAGATGAGCTACTCCACTGACATCAGCAAGATACTAACTTTTGGCTCCACCCGAAGCAGCTTTGATTTGCGTTATCAGGTTCTTGCCCAAGTGACCTTAAATTATTTGGGCTATTTCCCAAACCAGCCACTAGCTGTCAGCAGCAGCCTGCATCCTCTGAGGCACTAGGACCAAAAAAAGTTCCCCAAGAAGCATGTCCTAGCAAGACCACTTTCACAGTCAGCTTCATGGGGAACAGCTGATACCAGTGACCATCCACCTGAACCTCAGCAACTCAGTTTCCTCAAGAAGGTTCACAAGTGCTTTGCCAGTATGCTCACCCTGTGGAAGTTTTTCAGTCTGGGAGGAGGACTGTCACGGAGTCTCTTCATCGCCTGGACTGGAGAATCACTAAAATAGGGGGGTTCCCCATCTACCATCTCTATCACCATGATCCCCAGAGACCAGATATCCACCTGTGGGAGCCAATGTCATATCAATATGCACAGTTCAGAGCGATATATCCCTTGCTTGGTTGCTTTCACAAGCCTATAAAACCCCACCTATGACAAATGTTATTGAGAGAGTAAAACGTTAACCCACTTAACACTATCGGATCCCTTACTGCAGCTCAACAAAGACAGCTTTCCAACCTAGGACTAAGCCATGCCTGTGTTGCAACATGCAAAGGTCTGCAAGTAACTGCTTGTGCTACAGTTGGTTCGCTGGTAAACAAAACTAATCAGACTACTGTCACCTGCCCCACGACTTCAGAGCACCTATCTGCATCTTCTCTGCTCTGCTGTCCTCCCCTCCCCTCATGGCATTAAGATTGATTTACTGATCCATATCATGTCACCTGCTGTTTCTTGCTAACATCTGCCCACACTATGGCAGATACAGACCTATTCCAAGCTTCAGGAATATGATCAAAATAAGGTTATACCCTGTTCCCTGAAGCAGAACGAACCAGTGTTTGGTTTTTTTTTTTTTTGGGGGGGGGTGTTTTTTAACCATTTTAGGAAATACTGATATTGTCACAATCAAATATGAAGTCATACTTATGTTTATATTTTAAATAGCCCCCAAATGATCTCTCTGGAGAAGCCAACAATTAATTTCCTGTGACACCTCAGGATATTATATTCTAGTTCTTGCGATATTAGGAAAGTGTTCCCTTACCTCAGTAGTGTATGGTATCCTTGCAATAACTTCTGGAGCCATCCAGTAGGGAGTTCCTACTAGGGACTTTCTTTTAGGTACATCTTTACTGATCTGAGCACAGAATCCAAAATCTGAGAGTTTCACCTGTACAAAGAGAAAAGCAACCCACCTTGAACATAATTTTTAAACAACACGGAGGGAAGCACCAAAGATAAGACAAAGGAGGTAAGAGGATGAGGTAGAAACATGAGATAGTGAACAGAAAGGAAATAAGGAGATAGACTAAGGCTGAAGTAGCAGAAAACAGGAAACAATCTGTATAAGGAAACTTACTCTTCCATCCAGGGTCAAAAGAATAGAGTCACTCTTAATATCTCGGTGAATGACCCCCTGAGAGTGAAGATATGTAAGAGCCTGCAGCACTGATTCACACACTGTTGCAATTTGCTCCTCATTTAGCCTGAAATTAAAAGACAGAGGTCTTCAGCTGCATTGTACTGGTCTGCGGATAGTCCTAATACACAAATCCTCTTTAAAGGTGCAGTGCAATTTTGAAGTTAAGCTGTAGAAATACATTTTGATTCTCCATGACCAAGACAATGATACCAATTAGCCTATGCTTAAGAAAACTGCCAAAAGCCAAATCAAGATAAAGCCTGGACTACATTTTATCACTGCACATTTTTCTATCATAGGGCAGAAGTAGGGAAGGACTGGCAACCTTGTCTGATGACTATCCTTTTCTGTTGAAAACATTTTTGTCTTGATGGTTAGCAATTCTAAGTTTTCATAAGGCTAATTCAGAGAAATTGCGCTTTAAGCGCCTTTTATCTAAATTCATTTCACAAGACACTGTTTCAAGCAATTCTGATAGGCAAGATTGCTTCTGCATGCCAAGATGCCGCAGTGACAGTTGAGACAGCTTTTTTTTTTTTTAATAGCTATACTGAAGCTATTGTTCATTAGGCATATTGTGCAATCTTACCCAGAAAGGATCTAAACAAGTAATTTGATAGGAAACATAGAGATTCTTTACAGGTCTCATGTAGCTAGATGGTTGGATACTCTTTGTATATCTAACTAAAGGTGGCACAGGTTACAAATAAGACATTGTAATTTCTGAATTTTAGCACTCTCTCTGTCACCATACTGAGTGTGAGTACCAAGAACCTTATCTTTACAAGTTCTGTTGTCTGGAGTACCACACAGGAAGCCTCATGATCAAGTATAAGAAGTAGAAATGAAAGTTATTTCTTGTAACTGTGGCCAATGACAGCATACTCCGCCCATTTACACTGACAGAATGGTAGAGGTTAAGTATTTCGAAGAATACCTGGAGTACTCTATTTCAGTGCTTTTGCCTCTCAGACCGCCTCTAACAGTTGTTTCAGACCCTCCTCAGTTGAGGGCACAGGAATGCATATGATACCTCCTCAAATCCAGGTCTGCAAGTAAGACTGAGGAGAAGAGGGGTTTTGAAAGCGAATTTGTGCAGACTGCTCCTGCACCTCCTGAATACAGGAGAGTAATCTCTACACACTGACATTCATGAAGGAGTTTGATAAGTTGGACCATCATCTGAGAGACCGAGGCTTTCTTTTCTTGTTTGCTATTCCATGTCTCATTCTACCAAACTGATCATGCAGCTGTGACCAGGGCACTGCCTATCATGGCTGCATTGTGCCATGCCAACAGCAGGAACCTATCTAAAGGGTGGCAGGGGGCTACTTTTGGCAGCATGATTTAACCTCTAAAGAGAGAGGGACAACCGTGGCTAACCGTAGACTTCTCCAATACAGAACCCAATCTATCTAGCAAAAGTGCTCACTTTTTATTTCATAGTTCATGAGCAATGAGAAAAGCTGATACCCTTCTGAACTCTGTGGTTCTACCAGATAAAAAGAGGTATACTTTTAGCTTGTAAAGCATAGAATTTGGTTTCAGACAAGTGACTGCTGAGTGTAGAGAAAGATGACTAGGGGATTATCTCATTCCTGGAGATGCAAATCAGTTATCACCTTCAGCAAAAATTTAATGAGCGGAATAAGGGTGTTTTTCTTTCTGAAAAAAATTATAAAGGCTTGCAGCTTACTTTTGGTAAATGTTATGGTTATAACAAATCCTGTTTCTACTCTGCAGAAAAACAAGCACTAAAAGGTTCAAAGGAAGGCTTCATAAAATTACTCACATCTAGGCTGAGATCCCACAATAGCATTCGGTCTAATTGGTGCATATAAGCTAACTGGACCTTCACAAACCTCTTCAGTATAGTTTTATCTGTAGTTCCCTTGGTTCTATTAATATGAGCTAAGAGCTACGGAGTTGCACTTGCTCTGCAATGCCATAACCCAGCATCCTTCAGCACCACATGTTCTGTTTCCTGTCCAAGAGCAGGGACATTTCTTTCAGTGAAACCCTGGTTCTCAGTCCCTGAGATGAGCCTCTGTGCTCACAGATCTAGAAGGTCTGGCCAGCTGAGTATCTCCAAGACACTCCTTACTTCAGGGGCTGTAGAGGTGACAGGGGAGAACGTGTCCTTTTTTCCTCCCAAACACGTCACAGATGAGCACCCAAAATAGAGAACCCAACAGAAAAAGACATATGCCCTAACTCCATCACAGGATCAGTAAAGGCCAGCCAAAGCATGTAAGTGAATAAAAAAGGCATACTACAATAAAGAAAGTAAATACAATTAGTGTTAGCAATACTAGCCTAATTATAATCCAATTAAGGTTCTGAATCTTCAGAAAGAGAAAGGCTCATCCTGCCTGAGTTCTGGGTCAGTCTTTTCATGGCAGGAGTTCCCTGCACCAATTTACAGCCTTACTGGACTGCTCGGAAACAGGAATAAGGGGAAGGTGCTCCAGGGTCACAGATAAGACAAAATCATCACAGCTGCATCACCAGAACGCTTTGTGAGTGGGACTCTACAGAAGCCATTTGGAGAACAACTTGTTTGCCCTACAGAAATTCTTTGGGCATTAATGAGTATGAAGTGGTGTGGATGCGAAAACAAATTTAGTAGAGTGTCCAGTAGCTGTAAGTATTTACTGCTATCTTTAGGCAATGAAATTTGGGAAGGAGTCCAGATCTCAAGGCTCTGCTTCAATTCTCCAGAGCAGTTAGCCACAAATTCAACCTCACTAAGGTTGTACCACAGAAAATTATTTCTGGGTGTTCTTTAATAGTTAGTCAATGAGTTTCCTGGCCAGAATACAACAGATCTAGTACATGATACTTTTTATGCATAGTGTTTTACAGAGAAGGTCATCAAGTAAATGAATATTGGATATGTGAAGGGATCAGTACTGTAATGTGTTCCCTTCTTCTACATCAGAAGTATTATCACATATTTCAAATGGATCAACAGTTATAAAGTGTAGTGGTTTGAGGGCACTGCAATCACAAGCATCATGATCTCTTGGGGAAACCATTCTCCCCAGAAATCTCCACTCTGCTGCTCTTGCCTGTCAGGTAGGGACAAATGTTGATGGTTTGGGATTTTGTTTCATACCTGATCTGAGACACGATGTCTGTGAGGGCTCCCCCCTGCAGGAATTCCATCAGCACCCAGAGCTCCTCTCCCACTAGGTAGCTCTTGTACATCTCCACTACGTTGACATGTTGGTAGTCCCTCATTATCACTACCTGTAATAACACAAGGGACACAGTTCTCCACCACACCATCACTAACGAAACTTAATCTTACTCCAAAAAGCAAGCATGCACCACCCTTTGAGCACAATGCAGTACTCGCCCCATCAGTCTTTCTCTTGGTACTAGCATTAAAATGAAGATGTCTCTTGCTCATCCCTTCTTTTTACCATACCTTCTGCTACCATGGCTTTATGGTGGACAGCAGAACCCCACTTCTCATTACTATACTCACCTCATTAAAAAGGAGCTCCCGGCGCTGCTGCTTTCTGAGATCCATCATTTTCACTGCCACCTGCCGCCCTGAGTGCTTCTCTCGAGCAATACAGACAATGCCTGTGGACCCTTCACCGATCTTCACATAGTTCTCCAGCAATGTCCGGGGGTCGCCTTGGTCCACTACCATCCTAAGGGCAGCTTTGAACTGCTCATGAGTCACAACCACTGGGTCCTCGCTAGCCAGCTGCCCTTTCGCAGAAGAGTCTTGGGGAAGGTGAAGGTTGCTAGAACTAGTTTGAGTCTGCCGGTTTCTGGGAGACCCTGCTGGTGACGGTCTGCCTTGCGGCAGTGCAATCGCCTTCTCCATTGCTGGTGATTTCTGGGGGGTTCCAGCTTCTGAGATCATCCTGGAGAAATCGGGTGCAGGCTGATCAGATGGAAGGGACTGGGCTTTGGCTGCAGGGCTGCGTGGTGAACCCCACTGCTGGGGCCTGAAGAAAGCATTAGGCTTTGAGAAGAACGAATATGAAAGCAGAAGAAAGAAAAAGTGCTGGTTAGATTAACAAGATGAGGTTACAGACATCAGCTGCATGTTATGCCACACTGGCCTAATATATTTTGTAGCAGACTGGAGTAAAGAGCTCTAGGTTCTTGTCTCCACACCTGCACAAGGTATGCTGCATGACTAGGGGCAAGCTGCATGAACTTAGATTTTCAAGAATCAGTTACAGGATGGGCGCTATACTTTGGGGGCATCCAAATTGAGGCAGTTTAGGAAGGGGTTCTATCTTCAGAAAGCTGGATCTTGGTGCATGCCTTAAAAGCCCCCCCCCCAAAAAAAAAAAAAAAAACAAAAGCCCACCCTGCTAAAAAGCATTCCAATCTTGCCACCAAAACACAGGGGCAATCTGAATTTCAGAGAATTTGCAAATCTTGTATCCCTCTGTGCCTCTGATGTTCCTATATATAAAAGGAGAAGAGGATTCATGCCAGAGCTGTAAATTACTTTGATGTCTTGGCCTAATTCCCTTTGGGTGATTACACTCTGCCTACTTAAAACTCTCTCTGCACCTTGCACTGGTGCCTGCAGAGCATGCCAGTCAATCAGACGCAGAAGTAGTCCTCTGCTTTGAGGAAAGCACCATGAACCAGAACAGCTGTAGGTGACCGGGTGACACTTCCAGCTACGCAGACCAGCCACCTTGCCATATTATCGACTCACAACTGGCCTATGATGAATTTGGACTAGCAGCACCCCTTCCTGAAGCATTTGAGGCTCTCTGGAGACCTCCCACTCAAGTACCAAGCAGGCCCAACCCTGTTTACATTACAAGATCTAATAAGATCACAGCCAGAGGCAATGTGGCTTCAGGATACGTATTCCCATGCTAGCACTATGCATAGGTCTCCCAAGAAGCGTAAATTTGAAATGCTAATACTCACCCTGCCAATGCTGACTGATTAAAATTCAGCAACATCTAGCAGGTTAGGTATAAAGTAAGTTAGTGGAGCTGACAAGGTAGCGACTTCAGAAAGAGCAAACCAGTCATTTATATCACAGGACAAAATAAAAACTTCAAAGCAACAAGCCTTTCTCTCTCACAATACAGAGAGCGTATTAATAAAGTTAATAATATGGCTATGGGAACTGAAAACTGCCAACAGAGATTTTAAAAAGTACACTCATTTTCTCTGTCTCAGAGAGAAAGTAATTGTATAGAATTTAATTATACACACTTTGGTTTTTAATCAAGGATTTTTGACAACAGTAAAATCTGCAGAAGTCTAACATGGATATGGCTCATTCTCACACACACACATATACCCTGATGTGTGAAAATATGATTTAATAGGCACTGGCACTGTGGTGCAGGAGCGCACACACACAAACTGCCAGTCAGAAGTCACTTCCTCCTCATTTACCAGCTCCACCCCTACAATCCTGCAGAGACACGCTCACAGCAATGACATACGTATTTCTCAACTCTTGTTTTGACTCAGGAGAAAAAAAAAGTTTTTATATAACCTAGAGCATGCAAAAGGACACAATATACATGCAAGCTCACACATGTCTGTCTAACCACATGTAAATATTATTTCCTGCTCTGGTAATTTGTCAGCCCCTACACCCACATTTTCAGTCTCTAGACACTTTGAGATGTTACTAGCTGTCCCCCTTCTTCCCCCCATATTGGGTCAAGAGCAAAGAGCACTCCTCCATCGCAAGCCAGTTATATTCCCTCTCCATTTCATCTGCAATCATGCATTTCCTACACATCACAATTATACATCGTCTTTTCCATATGTGAGGGAGACTGAGATTTTCATCACTGGGGGCTGTTAAGAACAGCTTAGATAAACAATGGTCAGCAGTGACCCAGATCCTTCACCGGACCAAGGAGATGGGCAAGATTAACCTCAAGGTCTTTCTTACACCTTTCCTTGCCTAAGTACCTCAAGGACAAACCCCCACAAGCACATGCAATCTCACTGGTAACCTTTACTCCTCCTATAAGAGTTCAGTGGCAGGGTAAAGACGCTCTTGCTAGAGAAGAAAGAGGTGGTCCGTTCTCCTGAGCACTCAGAAACAGGCTTCCAGCTACTATAAATCAGCCTAGAGTCACTGACACAGCGGGTAAGCATGGTTTGCACTATGTAAGAACTGCATTCCTTTAAAATCCCACTCCCAGGACCAACCCCCTCCAAAAGCTCATCTGCAGGGAAAAGGCTTGCTTTGAAAGCCTTGAGTCTAAATGCAAACTGCAAGTGTTCCTGGGCTGAGCCTTGTCAGAGGAAGCCTCACCCCGCAGCACATCAGAGCAGTCGGTTTTGTCAGGCCAGTGGTTCTTGCCATCTTTTTCTGAATTCAGGGACTCCGCACTTGTTAGAAATTAGCCTGGCCTAACACCAGCCCGGTGCAGCCTCTGCAAGTGCTCGGCATCTGTGCAAGGACACCGAGTCTTGGGTTAGCCTGGGATGGATTAGAAGCAGTGGCCTGAAGGGCTGCATTTCCTATCCAGTAACAGTAACCAGAGCTTTTCTTCTGGTTTAATAAGAACTGAGTCATTCATTCAGGACATTTTTCCTGGGGGATATGTAGCTATGAGCTGTCCCATCCTTACCAAAAACCAACAGTCGGAGTTCCTGTTTGACAGTACTCTTGGTGCCAATGCAAACGTTTCTGTTGCAGGCAGGTTGGCCGCTACAGCTATAACCAACAAGTTTGCCTGAAGCAGTCTTATTTTACACAGGCAAAAGCACACATTACTACTATAAATTACGGCAATTTTCCAAATGGCAAAAGCACATTTATGTTAGTATAAATGCATTTAACTTATGCTATTACTACTACAGAAAGGCAAAAATGAAAAAGTCACCTACCTCCTTCCCAACCTGGACCCCCCCAAGCACAGCTCTGCTAACAAGCCTCCCTCACGTAGATCTGGCTGCAATTCGGAGCTATACCTAGTAGTATATGCTGCGAGGCTTAACAAAGACTATATGCTTCCTCTGCTTTGGCCAGGACTACTTTGATTCCATCATTAATCATAACACTAACATTGTTTGCAACTAAAATTGTTCAGCTGTGTAAGTAACCTCTGGAATTGTAAAGTCACCACTGCACACATTTAAAAATACTGAATACCTTTATCTGCAGGGAAGAGCCCGACTTGTTTGAGCCACTGGACGAGGAGAACACACTTCGTAACAGCCTTCTCTTCAAGCTGTTTTCCCTCGATTTGGAACTAGGGCTGCCCTCTCCTGAGGGTCTGGAGTTTGCTTGTCCAACTAGACAAGGTTGAGGCCAGCACTCTTCTGAGCTCTTTTTTCCAGGCTTATCACTCTCCCCCGGTAAAGCTGGTGAATGCTGCAAACCGGAGGCACGTTGGATGCAGCTGCCATCAGTACCTTGAAACTCTGAAGGCCCAAGGGACTGAGCTTTCACTACCATACCATTGGGATGAGACTGTCCATCCAACCTGGGTTTATAATCTGGCCACATAGTCTGCCTCCGGGTTACCTTGGTTCCACCATTGCAATTGAGGTAGTTTCCATATTTGTCTGCCCAGTCTGCTTCTGGGTTCTGAAGATACACATCCGGGGGTCTGTCTTCCCCCAGGAGCCCAAGGGACTGAGCTCTCCTCCTGCTGGTGGGGCTCCTTCCCCTCAGAGTGTTGGAACTGATGGCAGAAAGCTTCTGGATATCGTTGAGTATCCCAGAGATATAGCCTTCCACTTCCACGGTGCTGCCCCTCACCACAGTCTGTGAAACAGAGGCAAGGGGGGGAGCAAAGTTAGAGCTCTGCAATTTGAGGTTCAGTGTACCTTGACAAAAGTTAGATTTCATCTGTCAAACCAAAGAGGATTCAGGGAATTTGGGAAAACCGGTTTGGGAGGGTGGGGGATTTTTTGCTCCTTTATTGAGGGGAAAAAAGGAATCACTGGGTTTACATGCTTTAGTAACACAGAGATAGCACTGCTTTCAGTCAGAACAATGAAGTTCTGCTGCTGCACCCACATGCTAAAGGGCATCATAAGAGCAAAGCTGGCGTGTTTTTAGCGCTCCTGAGATACTTGTGCTGAACTTGTGCTATGCTTCATCACTAATTTAGGCTCAGCAGGCCCCCGAGTGTATTATTTCTCAGAAGTTCCAGCATGCCTTAAACTCTGTCTGCAAAAATCACCTTGCTATTCCAGTACAAGGTTCATCTCTCCCCTGTAGCTCTCTCCATAGCATTGTAATCAGCCTCCTTTAGTCTGGTTCTAATTCTGGTTCTCTACAATTTTTGCTAACATATCTTGAGCCTGACCAGTGAAGACCACACTGTTCCAACACTGCATCCCTCCTCTGTTCTGCCAAGCCATTATAATTAAAAGTGATGAACAAAGGGTCACAGCAGCTCACAACTGCCTTGTAAGCAAACGATGAAGAACAAGGCTTCCATCCAAACAAGCAAGAGCACTGGACAAGTAGGACACTTGAAGCTGTTGGTATATTATGTAGTCTTCTACTTCATTTATTCTGGAACTGAGAAGCTTACAGAAGCTTTTTTTAGTGCTGGCAACCAAAATGTTTCATTTCTTCACAGAAATTCACAGCATAGGATCACTCCTACTCCTGCCTGAGGAAAATCCTTCCCTGGAGCAATGGCAATCTCCTGTTTGCAAACTAAACGCCAGGGGCCTTCTAAAGATGCTGACTTGATTACACCAAGCCTAATATTTAGCTGGTGCAAAACAGCAGCTTCAGCAATTTCAACAGAATGCCACCACAGTGCACAAAATGAGTACCTGGTTTGCTCCATATCCCCCCCAAAAAGGTGAGGTAGAAAGATTTTGTCAAACAAAGGACAACCCAACTCATAGCATTGCATACACATCACCCGCAGCAGGAAATTTCTGCTCCTCAGTCCTATTGTAGCAATACATCTCCTTCACCGTATACATGCACCTTCCTCCCCAGCCCAAGTTGCTGTCAAGTAAACAACACGTTTAGGACACTGACTCCTCAAACTGGTTCCATTCCTTTTCCACCAAACTTGACAGGGAAAAAATACCAAGAGTAAATGATCAGAAACCCAGCCTCTAAAATCTGCCAAGGATGTGGGAAAAGTCTTCTGTCCATTTGAATTCGTAGAAACTCAAGACTGATTTTAGTTTATCTCACTATTGCAGTTGGTTAAGAGCAGTAGTTAATAAATGAATTGGAGCAGGGATAGATGTGATGTCCACGTCCCCAGTCACAGAACACTCAGCAGGATGCCTCCAAACCCTTGCTCATGCTTGCCCAGGGCAGCGTTCACTTATGGTTCAATATTTCTCCAGTTAGGAAAAAGAATAACTCAAAGTTAGAAGAAATCTCAAGAGGCCATCTAGTCCAGTCACCCTTCCAACTTAGACGGACTAAAACCCTTCCAGAAAGATTTTTGTCTAACCTGTTCTCTAAAGAAAAGCCCTCCAAGGACAGAGATGCTATGGCCTCTCCAGACAATCCATTCTAGTGCTCACCTCACCTTCTAGCTAAAAACTTCTTAATATTAAACTTAACTCTCTCCTGCTGCACTTCTGGTCCATTATGTCTGTCCTATCCTCAGTAGACAGGGAAGATGTGAATTAACTGCACTTTGCAGCCATGTTTAAAGAGTGCATCAGACTAATTAAATATCATCCAAATTTGAACCAAATCTATAGAGAGCATTCTTACAGTGATCATTCCTTACTGATCCTTATCAGAAGTGATATTTTTAAAAAGAAAGGTATCCTTTTGCAAGCAAAACACAGTCTATGTCAAAAAAGGGAAAACAATGATGGTTGAATCGCAGACTCTGCCCTCTTTGAGCCCTATAATGGGCTCAGGCTAATAGGGCCAATTAGCCCTAAAAAGAAAAAAAAAGAAAAGAAAAGAAAGAAAAAAATAGATTTTTCTATTGGAATCATTGAACAGGAATTTACTCAAATGAAATTTGGCAGAAATAATCAACTACGTGATGCAGTCTAACCGAGTATTTGTACTTGTACTTAATGGGAAAAAAAAATCCAACAGTATGAGTTTAAGCTTCTGCTTTAGTTTTTAAAGACTGTTGCACATTTCTAGCTTTGTTTTCCCAAAGTTTTGCAACTCCTCTCAGCTTTTACCATCTACAAGTTTAGTAAGCTTATTCTCTATCCCGTCATTCAAGTCACAGATGAAAGTGCTGACCAGTACCGGACTCAGGACAAACTCCCGTAAATCTTTTCTGCATATTTCTTTGTTGACAGTGACACCTCAGACTACTCTTTGAACATATTTTTCCTCCTACTTAAGAAAAACTTCCCTAGTTTGCTCTAGGAGTGTTATAGATGACACTGTCAAGAGCCTAACTGAAGTCAAGATACAGGAGATTCATCATTTATTCGTGACCCAAAGCCTGTTACCTTGTCACCGAAGGAAATTGGGTTGCTTGATATGATTTGTTCTTGACAAATCCATGCTGGCTGCTAGCTATTACCCTGTAATCTTCTAGGAAGTGCTCGCAAATAGTTTACTTGCTTATTTGTTCCAGTTTCTTTCTGGGAACTGAAATTATTCTGACTGATCTATACTTCCTTGAATTTCTTAGGCCCAGCTTGAACTTGAAAGTATCTAACTTATCTAAGAAGTCTCATGTGTTCTTTTCTTATTCTAGCCTAAGTTCTTATTTCTTTTATGCTGCTGTTAATTGTGTTAGCCCATTGATCACAGTTAACCTTTTCAATAATGACTGAAGAAAAATCATTAAACATTTGTCTTCTCAGTGTCATCTGTTATTAGCTCTCTCCCACAATGAGCAGTGAACCAATTCTTCCCTTCGTCATCATCATCCTCCTCCTCAGCGCATTTACAATCTGTTTCCTTAGTGCCCTTTATGTCCTTCAAGAACAGCATCTCTTTGTGCCTTGGCCTTCCAATTTTGTCCCTACGTAAATTTCTTTTTTATTTGCCCTTTATGGCCTGACCTAGTTTCCACCCTTCTAAGCAATCCTGCTGCAGTTTAAGCTCATTACAGAGCTCCCAATCTAACCAACTTGGTCTCTTATTACACATCTTATCCCTCCTCTGGACTGAGGTCCTATCTCCTACTACATTTTGAACCTCGAAGCAGATTCAGGACTCAATAAAACAGAAGGCAATACCTCCTCCCTTTTTCTTTTACCTCTTCTTCCTGAGCAAGTATTTTGTAAATTGCCTTAATTAGTATTCTGCTCAAAGATCCTGAAACGCTATTTAAATTGTAACTTTGATTTTGCATTAATACTTCCAGGTAGTCCCTTTTACTCCCCACATTTTAAGCATCTGTACGCAAAAGACTACATTCACCATTAAACATTCAACAGGTTGACAATTATTTTCCTTTACATCTTTCCTGAAGTTTTTAGGTCCTGCAGGGTTTTTAAACTGGGAACAAAAATTTCCCACAGGCTAGCAAGACTTTAAACACAATAATTCTGTCACCATCTTTCATTTCCTTTTTCAAGAGGTTTTCATGAACCTCTCTGTCTGGCTTTTTTCACTTATCAGGTCCCTACAGTCACCTACAAACACACAGTCTCCTGATAATCATTATCAATGGCTATCCAAGGAATATAACCATCTAAATTCACTCACGTACAAGGATTAGTAACTTATTTCTTCCTAATGAAGGGCTTGTTCTAGGAAAATTGTCCTGTCTACTAGGACAGAAAACTGTCCTGTCCTTTCTTTTAAACTGCTATTTTATAAACCTTTCTAGTCTAAATCCTGCTTTAGTTTAGCTCCCTATCAAGGGTTAACACTGGTCAGAGGCCAGTAAATTAGGCTGAATTCTCACTCAGCAGCAAAGAGCAAGCTAAATTCCCTTTTCCATTTGCACTCATTCAGTGACCAAAAGTAAGCTAGAATGCAGCCACCCTGCTCTCTCTCTTTCATGCAGCCATCCATGAACAGCAGGCGAGGGCTACCCAGCTCTCTCCCACTCGGGCTTCCCTGTCAACTCAATCACCAGCCAAATTTGCTCACCCACGGGAATGACAAACGTGCTAAAGCAGGTCCCTCTGTGAACTCTCCTCTTCACTTCCCTGTACGACAGCTGACACATCCTAGTCTCTGACAGATACCACGAGAGCTTTCACAGGTCCTTGTTTTAGTGACAGGCTGCCAGCTGGTTAGTTGAACAGCGACACTACCACAGTTAAGGACGCTAGTCTCCTTAATTATTTCTGAAGAAGTTACTGTCTCCCCAGAAGAAGACGGTGATATCAAAGCTCAGTCCCTGCCATCCACTGAATTCCTTACCCTGCATTGAATATATATTGGGTACTGGAAACATTGCCTCAACTTGGGCCTCCCCGCTCATCCAGTGAACAGGAAAGATAACAGTTTTCCTCTTACCTTCATAGGCTGGAGTTGCAACCGGGTGATCCTTGAAGGGTCTACCACCGGCTTTGGCCGCCTCAGAGTGTCTAAAATATTCTGCCATTGAGGTGGAAGGCCCACAAATTTGCCCTCCTTGGGATCAAATGAAGTGTGGACACGGTGCTCAAAGTTCTGCGGAGCTGAGATCTCAGGGCGTTTCTTCTTCTTCTTGCGGAACATGATGCCTGGATCAGAGAAAGCAACACCATCAGTGCTCTTGAATGTGTAGGAATGATCTGCCAAGTCAGTAATATATTAATTACATTAATTAATTATATTATGAATATTCTCCAGTGACAAGCACTTTAACAATGCAGCTGACATGACCATCTGCTTTTTGCAGACATGGAAATAGAGGCAAAGAGAGAGCAACGACTTGCTCAAGACCATCCAGCAGGTCAATGGCTGAGATGAATACAAATTTCTGGGACTTCTAATGACCTTTTCAGTACTTTATCCACTGTGAAACAGTGCTCCTACTTCATAAAAGAACAACCAGCTACTATAACTATGGCTGAACTCCTACCACTTTGCTTCCTTTACTTCTATAAATTTGTTTTGCCTGATATAAAAATTAAACAATATATAATAAATACATATTTATATTTTAAAGGCTTGTACGTAGTGTAAATGTTTGGCATTAGAGTCCAGCCAGTAAGGCAGCACTGATTTAGCTACAAACCTGGAATGAAGAGAGGTTATGAAGAGGGCTCCGACTGTCTTTTCACTGATTATTTAAGACGACACAGAATAAATAATATACATTTGATTCCTGTTTAAAGTCAACAGAGTTGCTGCCAAAGGAAGAGCTGCCCAAGACTGATTATGGAACTGCATTTTTCTAGCTTAGAAAGGGGGAGTTAGGGGGAAGAGAGAGAGGGAGAGAGAGAGAAGATTGGGGGAAAACACACACTGTCAGCAGGTAGCTGAGGAAGCTAAAATTAATAACTAAAATTCCTTTCCCTTGGGGGCTGAGAGATACAATTTGTGTGAACAACCATTACAACTACAAGCCGAAAACAGCTAACACTTGAATATCCCCAGCACTGGAGGTGTTCGAAAGCTGAATTTAGACTTTATAACCAAAAAAGAGATGTAGAGAGAAAAAACAAAACTTTCAGACCTTCTTGAAATTGAGAAGATATGAAGGAAAAAGCGGAACAGGAGCTCCACATGCAATCACAGAACTACAACTCTGTTAGAGTGAGACATGGTGAGACAGCTTGCATAGCTGGAGGACTGTGATGGATGGATGGATACAACCTCTTCAGGAAAGAGGCACAGGGAAAATAGGGGAAGAGTCCCTTTCCCTGCCCCTTTCCATGAAGGAACAGCTCAGATGTAGGGAGATCTTCTTTGGAGAGCCAGGCTTTTCACAGTGGCACATGGTGGGAGGATGAGAGATGACGGGCATAAATTGAAACATGAGAGGTTCCAACTGGAGAGAAGGAAAAACTTTTTCGTGGTTAAGGATAGTCAAGCATTGGAGCAGGTTGCCCAGAAAGGCTGTGCAGTCTCCATCCTTGGAGGTTTATAAAAGTGGACTGGATAAAGCCCTGAGCAACCTGGTCTGACCTCAGAGCTGACCCTGCTTCGAGCAGGAGGTTGGACTAGAGACCTCYTAAGGTCCCTTCCCTCCTGAATTATTCTATGATTCTATGAAAATGGTTTGATGACTTTAAAGCTGCAAGTATTCCAAGTTTGCTTTTCCATTCGCTGTTGTAGAAGCACGTTTAAGGGGGCAGATTGCTGTTCTGTGGATACAGTGGAATTGGTTTGTTCCAGAGCTCAGCAATTCTTCTCCAAGAGGCTTTGTGTCAACGCACAGGACGGACTGCACAAGGAGGTAAGCCTAAGCAGAGACCCAGTGCCAAAACATTTTAGGTAGTTCAGTGCTAAAGCTCTCTAGCTTGAGAAAAAGCTGTGCAGCTTTAGTTTAGGCAATTTATATCCACCAGTAGAAAGAAAATGTTTATATGCTGTTCTCTTTCCACTAACAACTTTCTGCTCACCCATCTATACTCAGACTTTTTGGGGCAGAAAGCCTCTAGAAGGGGCTTCAGGCACTATTAGAAATAAATTGTGTGAAATTCCCACCTTGCTTTGAACAGAGTTTATAGACTCTAGAGTATCTGAATTTAACCCCTTCTATGGGATTACTTGGAACAATGAAATACAACCCTATACCTATCTTCCATTTAAGGTTCACTCTTCCCAGGGTTCTGATACAAGAACTTCTTTTTTTCCAGTCTTTATTTATTTCACTATCAAAAAGATAGTTTCAACCAGTCCTGCATGCTGACAGGAGCCAAAATTACATTAAACTTGGTTACACTTACTGGAAAGTCAGTGTCCATGTTCTTGGGAAATGTTCTAGAAAAGTGTTATGCTGCTGTAGTTTTCTGAACTGGGTTTAGAAAACTTGGGAAATGAACCCAGATATGTTATTTCTGAACCTTTGGAAGTAAATGTGCAGAGTTAAGGTTGAAAGAAAATAAACACCATCAGAAGGAAAGCAACCCTTCTGATTAAGTTGTTCCCACAAGTCGAAATTGATAATGTCATCTCTGTAACATCTTCCCTAGACATTTCATTGATTCAGTTTAAACCATGGTAGTAGGTCACTAGTTGTTAAATACAGGAAATACTGACTACGACCACCACATCCATGCAATACAATTCTAGTTCATGACTTGCTCTTCCATGGATTATTGTATTCTAAAAAACACACAGGAGTAGTATGATGGCTGTTGTGGGGGAAGGAACACGTTCTGGTTACTGCTGGGATTGAACAACTGATCTCCAAACTTAATCTTGCATTAATATTAGCATTTACCTCTCACTAATATTGCTTAAGGTGAGGCATTATGCAGAACTGCAGATAGGCGCAGACGACCTCCTCCTTGACATCAGGTAAGGATTTTTGCCATCTTCTTCACCTTCGTAGCAATCCCTCGTCCCCTGTACCAGACCCCAGATTCCAATTATTTGTGCAAACAGATATTTGCAAGAGTCAGAGGCACAGAATATGCAAAGCGATAGCATATTGTGCAGTAAACACACACACACTTCTAGGGGACACTGGCCTCAAAAATCAGCACACTTCGTGCTTTTTTCCCCCCACAGGGAAAGATATGCCAAACATTGTCCAGACGGTTTCAGTTAAMACTTGATTAGGGAGCAAAGTGCAGCCACATGGCAACCAACGACTTGACTTGTTAGTGTGAGACTGAGATCCTGAAAACGCACGCACACTCGCTTAGCGTGGTTACTGTGATCCTCCAAGCACCGAAGGGGATGCAGTCAGTTAGGCATGCTCGGGGAAGTGTTTGTACATCGCAGAAGGGCTTTTAACACCATCTGAAGCCCCAGTCATGCAGTCCATCCTTGGCAAAACACAGACTTCACCCACTGACAATGCCCCTTGCTATACTGCGTCCAGAAGCCTACTAAAGATGCCTTACAGCTGAAAAAGGAAGAAAAAGGCCAGACAACTTAAAAAGACACTTAAAAAGGAGACTGCAAGCAACTATTCTGCCTAAGAGAGGTTTTGCAGTGAAAATAAATCTTTGCTTGGAAAACACTCCAGTGGAAATCCAAACATGTCTTAATGGAGAACTTACGGGTGAGAGGCTGTGCTCTAGGTCTGCATCAACACTACTCAAACACAGTGGTTCATCTCCAAGGTGTCTTAGGTGCTACATATTAAATAATAAGCAACACTAAAGTTATAGGGCAATTTTTTTAAGGGGGGAAAATAAAAAAAAGTGCAGACAATCCTGGAAAGAGAAGAGATTGTAATAGCTGGTGGTGCCCATACTATTCAAACCAACAGCTGGTGATACTGAGGGGCTTTCACAGCCTGCAAGGAAAGCAGGAAGTATATCTGCAGTATTATATTCAGTGCTTCAATTCCTGATCATTGACTACATGTCAGTCATGACAGCTACTAAAACCTTGATCCACCAGAACAGGGACATTTCCAGACAGAGTGATGTTACTGTTTTAACCCATATCTTTCCTTCTCCGGCTCCTGCTCTAGCTCTCACAGACTCATTCCTCATCTCATTCCTCATCTCATCTTCATAACGAGAAGAAGATATTCAGGGCAGAGGACATGCTGGCTTTCAAGTTGGCTCATTAACTGTTTCATGTGGTCAGGAGTCCTGTAAAATGTGGCATGACAAATGCCATAACCATTAGCATTTGTAGTATTAATTGTTTTCTGAATCAGAAGAGGAATGATTCTAACTAAACTACCAGGTTAAAAACGTTCACTCTTAAAGCCTGGGTGATAATTTGGTCCCAAGTAGAATAGTGGCTCTGTGCCAGCATATCAATTTGCACAAGCATAAACACCACATTTGTGCATTTACAGTAAATCACTGTACTTGTCAATCAACACCTGGAATGCACTTACTTCCTATATACAAAAGCATGCTTCCTAAACCCAGATAGAAGCATCTACTAAGTTCATGGTCAATATTAGGGTGACTAGCTGACATGGCCTGCATCTACCTTATTGACTTTTAATAGAACTCTTAAAAACAACAAAATGTAATCAACTCCAAATATAATATACCCCTGGGTATCCCAATGGTATTAGGTTTATATGGTCAGCATCAATCTTTGATCATAAAGACATTGCCATATCAGACAGGTGGTTTAAAGCTACACTGCATTAAGATCAAATGAAATTCATACACTAAAAATAGTTATTTGAAATCCAGTGGATTGTAATAATCTGTGTAGGTTTTGCATTTCATTGAGGAGGTCTGTATTTAACCAGTCTCCTTTCACTTTGTGGTTTTCATGCAAGAGCTATTTATTTGTATTTCCAACAGCCACCTAGAGAATGTTTAAATAAAAAACATAAAACAGGCCTTTTCTAATCCAGTAAGAAATTCATAAGACTATTTTAATGCATATAAGATTTAGATTTTGCAAATCAAGCCAAACCTGTATTTAAACGTAGACAACATCCCTTTAATATAACAACACAAACAGTGACACTGATATAATAATATAATAATCTACTAGACTTCAGTCTTTCATTCAGTGCTGACAACTGTATAAGAAATGTTACAGACATAAATAATAAAAGTCACTACCACAAGACACAAGCAGTCGGAGATTGAAATTCTCTCAGCGATCCATTTCTGCTGCCTGGGAAACCACGTTAGATTTTTTCAACTCCAGATATAGCTGTTCCTAGATGATACAGTTCCAAAAGCTGTCACATCTGCCAGTGAGCATGAGAAAAAAAATCCGCCAGCCAGCAGATCCCGAGCAAGGGGAGGGATCGGCTGCGAAAGGAGGAGCAAAAGAGAGAAGGGTCAGGCCCAAATGAGAGAAAGGGGTGGGAAGATTAAGGATGGAAGAGAGGAAGGGGAAATCAGAGTTGGAAAAGGAAAGGGGCATGACTGGGAGACAGGCAGCCCGAGCAGCAGTGAGACACCGAAAATAATCAACCCTGCTGAAAAGAAGTCGATGAATGTTATCAGGAATTGTTCATTACAGTGCAAGAGTTCAAATACTCAGACAAATAAGCCCAGCATACTTTGTTATTTAATCTGTCTCACCTTCACCCTATACACATACAATTTTATACCCCATTAGTATAGATACACTGTACATAACTATGTTCATACACTCTCACACATACACACACTTGATGACAGCAAGACAGCAGAGAGCTACTTTGGTCTCACTTACACAGTTTCCCGTTAAAAATAAGCTTTCCTTTCCCTCCCCCTCTTTGCGGCAGCAACTGAACTCACTCTTCAGTGCTTATTCCACCGCTATCACAGATCTGGACACAGCTTGCTAAATTCCTCCCTCCCTGGACAAGAGATAACACTCGGTGCCTGGGTTGAAGAAAGCAGTTCCCATGGTTTCTAAATACTCCCCCAGCTGATACAACAACCTGCTCTGGCCAGCTACGAGAGGTGGGCGGTGGAAAAGGAGAGGGACTCTTCCTCCAGGACCTGCAGCTTGCAGACTGAGTTCGGAGTCAGAAGATGAAGAAGGTCCTAGAGAATGCATCAATGAAAAGGAAAAACATATTTCCATGCTCTGCTATACAGGTCAAAGCCCCGCAATACATTTCAAATTCAGTGCAAGCTAAATAGGCCATTATCAATGCACGATGCCTGCGTATATGTTCATGCATATGGATGTGTGAATATGCACACATGGTATTTCACTGCATTTCAAACCTTCCAAAATCCTAATGTTTACCCTCCCGAGGTTTCTGACATGATCATTATTTATAACAAGCCATAGGTGTTCATAGCATTTTGCAAAGAAAAATGACAGGCTCCTTCCCTGAGGAGCTTACAAATCTAAATGTGACTTTACACAGCAAGAAATGACAACAAAGGGTGGGTGGAAGGGAGCATGAAAAGGAAAATGGTCTGATATCTGAAACGGGATCAGAGCGCACAGAGCCCTGCCGCAATGACTCCTTCCATGCTCATCTGCAATACTAGTTTTAGAAATGCTGGTTTAGGTAGTTTGCTTCCCTAAAGGAAGAGTGGATGTCTGCCTGCTGTGCTGTCACTTCCCCTATTTCAAGCCCTTTCCTTCCACTCCTCTCTCTGCCCCCTGCCCCCAATAGTAAAGCTACATGTCAGAGTCAACCAGCAGCGCAGCAAACTAATATAATGCTCTAAATCCTGCGCAAACACACACATGAGCACACGCAGATTAATAGTACGTTAGAAATAAGCTTAGGGAAAGATATATTTGTTATATTGCTGGGTTTATTTTTGCCAAATGAGAAAAAGCACACAACCGCTTGACCTTTTTTGTGCTGCCTCCAATGAGCAGGGTCTAAAGGCTATGGTGTTACCTCTTTCTCCTCTGCCCCATTTCTTTGCTCATGAGTTAGGACTAAAACCTGAAACACAGCCAGTGCTTATTTCTAAGCTCATTTTAGATGCTGCTCGGCGACGTACTTCTAATTGTGTTTTAGCTATACTAAACCAAATTCATTCTGGGACATATGAAAGCACTTGCAAAGGGAAGACCTCTTGAACTTTCTGAAACCGGTATGGGCACGTTGCAAATGTTTATGGGCTTGTCCCCTTGCTGAATAATACTCCTTTCTATTACTTACAGTCTCCTAGAAATCCCAGCTAAAGCCACTGTCCCATTGTGCCAGGCTCTGTGAAGTCAGTCCCCACCCTCCTGAGTTTTCATCTAAACAGACAAAAGGGAAGGGAAGGGAATTATTAACCTCATTTGCAGATGAGACAGAAAGAAATGACTATGCCACTTTCTTCCAAGCTACCACTAGATTAGCAAACATAGAAGAGCTTCCAGGTACGTCTCCTGGCTGCTTTTTAACTTCGTATCAAGGCCAGATGCAGGCCCAACAGACCCTGCCTTCCACGGAAAGAAAACGCGGGTGCGCAGCACTGGTGGGAGCCAAGACATGCCCTGACCGCATGTTTGATCTTGACGCCAGCAAGTAGGTCTAGACACCATGACTGAAACTAGCAGCACAGGCAGAGATCGCACTAAGCCTCAATTGCAATCCAGTGCCTTCATTGTAAGATTAGCCTCTTCTCCATTTGTATTAGTTTTGCAGAAGGGTCACAGCTAGTAAATACTACTGCAGTGCCAGGAGAAGGCTGCAACCTCATCCCATCCTCTTCACCCAAAGCCAATGAGATGTGTGCTGCAGGTCGTAAGGCCGAGGCATAAGCCACTGTAATGCTTATGCCCGCTTTTCCTCACCTTTTAAACACTTGATGCGGCTATGTCCCGCACTGGATATACAAAGCCATACAGCACTGTGTGCCTTCAACACCTATCCTACATGCATGCTCCTCTGTTCCATGTCCAAAAAGGAGCTGCATTGTTTCAAATGGCTTTACTTGACATTGTTTTGCCACAAAGGATGCATGCAGGGTTAAAAACAAGAGGCTTTGTTTTGCTGTTAATCCAGAATATGAAAGAGCTTCAAAACGGGGCGGGGGGAGATTTGGGGCTTCATTCTCCACTGTCTCCTGCGGCAGTTCATAGATCCATTCAAAGTGAGCATAAAAACACGACCAAAATTAGAGTAAGATCATTTTACACTATCTCTGCAAAAATTCACATGAATAGCAATTCTTACACATTAGATACAAGGTTACGTTGGGTCAAGCGAAAGGGGCCACATCTGGCACGCTGTGTCACACGGCATACAAAGGAGCCAAGGCAGTCAGCTGCATCTGGGGAGCATGCTACTTTGAACACAGTGCTTCGAACACTGAGTGCCACGTCCTGCAGCTCTCCCCGAGCACTGTAACCTCACCGTGGCCCTCCACGCCAAGTCATGGATCACAGATCTGGCTGCCTCTGGCGCATCAGGTTACGGGAGGGAAGCTGTAGCTCTGGGCTGCAGATGCACATGATGCAGACCTCACCGTAGGGAAGCACGAGCCAGGAGCCAAGCAACAGTCATATGCTCAATAAGCATGGCTGGTTGCTCGCAAGCAGACCTGCCCCAGCAGAGCCACCGGCGATCACACACACCCTGGATCACAGGCCTCACCCCAGCAGTATGGCCAGGGGCTTGCAGAGCCACCACAGTGATCCCCGGACAACACACTGGTGTCAAGATGCAAGAGTTAAACTTTCTTCCAAACAACAGTAGAAAAAAATCTTACTATTTATGATCATCATGTTCTACCAAAGTGAGGTATATCAACACATAATTGCTGCCAACAGCCTACAAGGCAGGTCAGTTGTGTTATCCCCATGGGATAACTGATGGGAAAACTGCAGCCTAGACAGCGGGCGCTAAAACATGCAGGGGACAGAACCAGAATAAAGCCCGCAGCTTGACTGACTCTCAGTGCCTGACTACTGCCACTAGACAAAACCAACCTATAAGGAAATTTAAGCCATATCAGACCAGACTTCATCTCCTAGGGAGTACCAACTATTCTGCTTAGTTTGGAAAGGAAAATACACATGCCAAGAGAATGTGTGTTCACACAGCTCCCCAAATGTTAAAACCTGCAGTGCACTCATAATGGGAGTAAACCTAAGTAACTATCATTGTCTACAGCTACCACTCTGTCCTCAAGAAGTTATAAAATAATCTAGTTGCTAACACTATAAATTCAAATGGCTCATCCCTAGGGCAAATGTAATTTTGTGACTTTTTTTTTTTGAGGGAAACAGATTCCAGCTTTTAGTCTACTGTCACCCTATGTTCACATTGCATTCTTGTGGGAGCCAAAAGGAAGATCTACCTCAAACCAACAGCAATATCACTAACGATCAAATTTCATTGCAACTAGAGTTGATGTTCTGTGTACGTACAGACCTGATGTGCAACTCAGTGTGATGAGGCCTCAACACAATGGCTATGTTGCAACCTCAAGAAACCATGACATTCAGCGCAGAACTCAGAACCTGACCGAGTTTTTTCTTGCAGCTGGATTTGGCTAGCGCAAGCCATTTTAAGCAGTTTGTACAAAATGCTTACCCCTTTTCTTTACTCACAAATTCTCATTGAGCAGATTAAAGGAGGAGGTTAAAAAAAAAAAAAAAGTACTCCTTTTTTCTGTTCTGAGACAGAACAACCGAACCTTTAAAGCGCTTCCCCTTCTTGTGAATGAAAATCATTTTGCAACCAAGCAAGGTTCTGTTTTGCACTTCTTCAAGACTTAGCAGTAGGGCCCAGTATATACTTTCCAGGCGCATACGTATGCACAAGACTGTACTCACACCCATCCTGACAGGAACAACCCATATACAGGGAAGAGACTGTCCACCTTGAAGCGTTTACTAATCCAGCAAACTATTTGCTGACAGCTCTTTCCGCTATTTGATCAGCTGTCTTTGTTACTAGATACATAAACCATTGCTCACACTTAGCACGCAGGATACACATACCAAGGTGCTGTTGAATATAAGAGTCAATATATAGTTTCATCATACCATCAGGAATGAGACTATTCAAGGGGAGAGGGACAGTGCCATACAGCAGCATTCCTTTCCCCAGCAGCTCTGCAGGGGCTCAGCTGACTTGGGCTTTACTGAAGAAAAACATTCAGAAAAGCGGAGGAAGACTCAGAAAACACCTCTTACTTTATGTATATTCCCCAGCACCACCTGGAAACTCTCACTCACCAGCCACGAGCTTCTCTTCTGTTTTTTCAGTATTCTGTCCCCAAATACATTAAGTCGTTAACGCCCTGGCAAAGAAAAAAGCAAATGCATCAGAAAACATTAATGGACAGGACTACTTTCTACAGCTGAGAGATGAAACCTGTGTCTGTATATGTTGGTTACCACTTGGCAAAAATAATTAAGTAGTAATGCCCAATAGTATCGGTGATGGTAACTTAGAATAGGAGATTAGCCAGCTTTCACACAGCCAGGATACACCCCCAACACCCAAACACTCACACCCCCATACACACACAAGTATTACAATGTAGTGTTTCAGTAGATGTGCTGAAAGGATCTTGGCTAGCACAGCGGTCACAAGGTCAGGAATATAGACACGAGAGGTTTAAACTGGTGAGTCAACTAGATTTCTTCATAAGATGCGATGAGGGTCCTTGCAGGTACAAGAGACTTCAGAGGAGATATTGCTAAGTCTAGCAGAAAGGCAGTGAGCATGCACGTTCCTGACATGCTGTCTGCTTTCCCAAGCATCATCAGGGGTACCTTTTAACCCCTTCCTCACCCCAATGTTTTAAGAGCATCACCCTGCAAGATTAAACAACACTTTTTTGTCTCCTCGTTCCTCATCATCTTGACTGTCAATAGGTTAAGTTGCCAGATCCCACGCACCACAGATCCCCACACTGGCCCACCTAAAAGACACTGGAAAGCAAAAAAGGCAAGATCTTACTAGCAGTCCTACTGCAACAATGCCGGTAGAGGACAACTCCAAGCGAGAGGAGAAAGAAAGGTCTGCAGGGCAACTCTCCCGCTGCCATGCAGCGAAGCTGATTGGAGGAAGGTGTTGCTGGGCTATAGCAGTAAAGATGAAGTAAACTCCTTCCCAAAGGAATCCAGCTCCTGATTTTTCTTCCCTTCCAGAACCATCACTTGAGAGAAAAAATTGTATGACCCCCCCCCCCCCGACCATTTGCCTCTCACGTCACCCTAGGCTGGCACTGCCAACACACGTGTGACCATCACGCTAATTCTTGGAAGGGGCAAGGCTCCGTTCGGCAGGGAAGGGGTTAAGCCGGAGCAGCACAGCCGCTGGGGAGCGGAGACGTTAGTTTAAACTGACAAACCTAGTCCTCTGTAAACAGAGGAAACAAATACCGCACGGAGCCGCGGCCATTAGGACGGTGCTGTCATTGCTTTAAAGCAAGCCAGTCGGTCAACGCCGGTCCCCGAATCTGCAGGAGGGAGCTTACCCCAGACTCCTCATTGCTCCGTGACCAGAGGTGAGGTGGGAACGCTCCGCCACGGGACTCCGCAGACACGCCGACAAACTTGGGAGGGAAAGACGGCAGGAGAAAGCGGGAGAAGAAAAAGGGGTGGAGGCAAGTCTGACATGTTTGTGCAGTGCTGGGTTCACCCAAGCTGCTGAGTTTGATTTCAGGGTGTGGCAGTAGATGGGACRCAGAAACACTCAGCGCTGGGAAGCCTCAGATTCCTCTTCCAAGGAAGGCGACGCACAGCAGAGCCTCTGGGGGCCATCTCTGTTTCTCCTCATCGCCTCTCCTTTGGGTCCCTGGAGGGCAAGGGAGAGAGAAAGCACTAAGAGTCACACCTGGGCGCTGTGGATCGGTAGGTCTCAGGCGAGACCCTTGGGGAGATCATCTCCCATTCTCCTCCACCCCTTTCACTGCTGACCTGTTAAAGCTCTGACTTGTTCGTTAGCTCTTCTCTCTTGTCTCCGCAGCCTCAGGGCCTAGAGCTGCTGCAGTTTCAAGCGAATCCCGACATCTCTGCCTGTCGCCTGGCTGCAGATCTCAGGACCTGCCACCAATTCCTTGTCAATCCTGTCAGGAAAGCTTCGATTGCTGGCTATATGCCTGACTATAGGAGAATTCACCAATTCATTTGCATCGCAGATGCACAGCACATGACCTGGTGCTTTTACTTTTCCCCTCACGCTTGACTTGAGTCCGCGCTGTGAGGTCTAGAGTCCAGCATCACCCTATAATCCTGTTGTGGTGCCTGCGCCGTGCCTCGGGGTTTATTGACTCCTGGAAATATACATTTCCACAAGTGACTTGTGTTTGCTAGGACATCAGCTCCACCACTGATCAGCAGAGGCAGATGGACATAGGTGGAAAGGGGTGGCATTAAAGGACCCTACAGGGATTACAGACCAGGAGAGGTCAGGGTGCACATCAGCAAACCCATCAACTGCTCTTCCTCTGTCGCAAATAAAGACAATTCTTGGCCTCTCCCAGTCATTAATAATAGACAATGCTGGCTTAACCCCAAGATATTTTTAGGGCCATAGAGTAGAGACAAAAGTCAGCCTTAAAAACTCCTCTCCCCCACCATGCAATTTATTTCCTTTTTTTGCATGTAAGTTTTGCTGAACTGCCCTTAAAATAACTGAATGTCATGCTACAAATAATCATTAGGCTGTCATGATTTCCACTGGGAGTGGGTTTGATGGGCAGCGGTGGGCCAGCACAGTTATCTTTTAGCCATGTTGCCCCATTCCCGTTTTCCTTCCTACCTATTCGTCCTGCCTAGGTAGGCTGCAGTGTCTTTGTACACCACCTGGTGTCATAGTTCTAGTTGGAACATGCAGGGTCTACAGCGATATTACAGAGTGGGAACAAAACTGGGATTCGGACAGAGAACATAAAGGAAGCCTTTGCATTTTAGCTGATGGCCTCACAGGCTCGTACTCCTCATTTCCAGACCCACCAGCAGAGTTGCGCAAGGCTGCTTCCTGAAAGTACAGTCACTGCTTCTACGTTTTACTGCAGGTCCTTGCCTGCCAGAGCCTGCCAAAGAGACAGAGATTTCCTGCCGGTTACCTCACAGCCGCATCCCTAAGGTATAGGGAGTAAAGTTAGCCAGGTCCCTTTCTGTCTGGAGATTAGCTTGTCTCCTTCTACAGGGCAGGTCCCATACATAGATGTAATCAAGAAAAAGGCAAGTTCACATTAATGGTAGTAAATAACAGACTATAATAAAGAGAGAGGGGCAGCACTCCTTCTCCAAAGACTAGAACTTGCAAGGCAGAAAAACCACTGTGGATGGCCAGAGATGAGGAAACCGAGAATGATCCTGCCTGTGCCAGGTGAGCAGGGAACATGACTGTGAGTGTAAACCATCAGTGGCATCTGCTACATTTGCACTTTGCTGATGTGCCAGTGAGGAACAGCCTACATAACTATAGCTTGGGAGTGTCACAAGGAAATGTCATTTATGGTCTACAAGGAGTTACCCAGGCTTGGAACTGGCTTCAGATTTGCATAAGTATTATATCGCATGAGTTGACATGCTAAGACAGTCTTCTAGAGCAAGATGTAAGTTCTTTATAAATGGAAGAGCCTGATTTTACAAGCTTGAATGGAACCAAGGCAGCTTTGAGTTGATGTAAGCCCCAGCTGTCTACAATCTTAATGAAAAAGTAGGACACTTTCCCGTCTTCCTCTCCACAAGTTTCGTCTTAGCAGTCATGTGCACTTTGAAGAAAGATTTCCCAGTAAAAATGATGCATCTCTAATTTTCCCCTTTAGCATTTGTCCCTTTATTAAACATTTCACTACTCCTTCCCTGCCCACTGCTCCCTCCCTACCTAGAGAATTGCACAAGATAATATAAATAATTATGCTCACACATTTATATAAACACACACCCCACTCCTCCTACAGTTGCTATAGTATATGTTGCTCACTCAGACCTTGACTGCAGTTCTGTCTTACCTATAGCAGCCATAATTTGCAAGCAAGAAGTGCTGCAGGGTACATTGACTAAATCCTTGCATCACAGACTGCTTTATCTGATTTATATATACAGCAAACAGCCATTCCACACTGCATGCACACATCCCTCCCCAGCCAGAAAGAGGAGCAAATTTCAGACTAAAACTGCTGATCTCTCCTCTTTTCTCAACCTGTCCATCCACGTCTTTGTGGCAGGACAGCATCAACACCTCACTTCTGGCACTGCCAGCTGCAGTAGGCTCCATTTAGGCCTATTGCATTTCCACTGGAGCAGAAATTTGTGAAAGAAAAACTTTTCAATGTTTTACTGTGTCAACAGGCAAGAGGGGGTATTTTTTAAATCTTCAGAAAAACATGCCAGAGGCAGTGAGGCCAACTCTGCCATATGGAGGGGGTTCCTCCTACCCCAGCCATGAAAAACGTGAGTACTTGGCCACTTGTTTGTGACTTGTGGGAACTGGGCAGGCTGTTAAGAACAACTTCTGCTTCAGTCAAGCTTCAGGGACAAGTCTAATGCCCAGACACAGTAAATCTGATCCATTCAGGAAAACCCAGTAAGAAATAAGGCAGTCCCATCCACGGAGCTAGGCTGTGGTTTGAAGCTGGACCTTCTAGCACGGCTCCTTTGAGCTCTGGGATTTGCTAGGGGGGCACAAATGCACTTCCATCAAAGAGCTGTGGTCCCATTTCTCTTTCATGATTCTTGAAATGCAGAGTAAGCTGGCCAGGGAAGTGTAAAATCACGCCAACAACTGAGACAAAGGGGTCACCAGAAGAGAGGGCATGTTGCAAATTCATGAAGCATTGGCAGTTGGGAGCAAGCACACAAAAGGAATCAAATCTGCCAGTCTCATAATCAACACATGAGATTAGCCAGGACTGGAGATAAGGAGGGAACAATCCAAAGGCAGTTTCACTTTAAGTATGTGCTCATCATCTAGGCACCTTTCCCCAAGGCTATGACATCCAGAGGTGGGCAGAAAATCTCAGGAGAGCACTGTCATAACAGCCTGGATTGCTTGCTCATACACTAGGGCTATCTCCTGCCTACTACGTACTGCTGACGTTATGAAGGTAGGGCCCTGGAGATCGCAGTAGAACGGGGCCTTATCTGTGTTCACACTGCATAAGCTCATTCAGTGGGCTTGTAAGTGTCCCCAAATGCTGATGATCTAATCCAATTTCCATTTCTTTGGCCTAATTCAAAACAAAACACAGATGCACACAAGCTGAAGGACTGGAGGTTGTTTCAGTTCAGCGCGAGTTCATCATCTCTGCCAGAGGACTGCACGCTGTTTATAGATCAGGACACATCCCCACGCTCAAATCTGCTACAGCAGCGTGGGGTTTGGAGTCCCTCTTCGCCATCTGCACACCACCAAATACGAGGCATGCTGGGTCACACGAAAGAAGAGAATTTGTGCTGCTTCAAACTCTCACCATCATTAGCGCAGAACCTCAGGCAGGTCTTTCAGGGCTAGGCAACGCTGGCGGTGCAGCAGAGCGCAGCTGGCAAGGAAGTGGCATGGGGGCCTGCAACTACGGCCACACTGAGAACATTAGGTTGGAGCAGCGATAGCCAAGAACATAGGCAAGAAAGCAGATTAAGCTTAAAGAGGGCAAGAAAGCAGCAGACTATCTTTTCAAAAAATTTTAACTCCCACTTTGATGAGCCATTGAAACTAAAGCTCGAGAGGATCACCTGAACGCAGCACACACTATTTTGCTAGTGGTAAAATTCCTGTGGCTTGATAGGCATTGTCTGCAGATAATATCAATACAGCTTGGACTGCAGTCATCTCATACCTCTCCCACAACTTTTACTTGCAGAAATTCACAGGCTCATTAGATTATAACAGAGGCAACGTCATGCTCCACCAGGCAAGTCTGTGCCACTTGGTACAAAAGGTGCATCTGCTACTTCCCACAAGAGTCAGGATGATCAGTCCTGCAATGCCAGCATTGCAGCAGAAAGTCAACATAGCCTTCCTTTTTCATAGGCTCCCCAGGTGACCTTGGAAAAGTTGCTTTACAGACTAGTAAAGTGACAGTGACAATGCTTAACTCACACAGAAAGGAGGCAGCTTAATCTGTTGCTTTTTTCAAGGATACTGAGATCCTTAAAGATGCTATAGAAATGCAGAGTGAAATCCCTAGCTGACATAAGAGGAATACAGGCTACAGCTTCTGTTCAGAATAAGTAGGTCAGTCAGCTATAGCAAAAGCATTAAGCAGAATTTAGAGAATTCCTAGTCGCCAAAGAAATGGTGGCAGAAGTCTAACACCATTTGCTCTCTACCTCTGGATACGTTCAAACACAACTCTCAAGAAGGGAGACTAGAAAAATTTGAGGGCTGGAGCTTATGCTTGTCAAAATCCAGCCACGTGGCTCAGTGTGCTGCCTTGTGGAGGCAGGGAACAGCTACCCTTGCAAACAGCATAGCCTTAAGCAGCTCAGTGCATGCATCCCAGCTTAGAGAGGCACACTGTTAAACCTGTGCCAGGGACTAGGGATCACAGTCACACTCCCAGCAGTGGCCACCCTACAGCAAGTGCAGGAGGGTACATTTGTCTTGCTTTCTGCTGCGATGGTGAATGGGCAGCTTATCTCGTGTAAGGCTAGTAGAGGCAGAGAACAGCTGTTTGCATGCAATAGGAGGAAAGAAGAGGGGAAGAGTTGACTGTTGCAATGGGGATGAGACTCCAAAATTTAGCTCAAACCCCTCCAGTTTTTGAGGCTGGACTGAGCAATAGCTTTCCTCTTGCTTTTTTATACTGCTGCACGCCACTCATTCACATGCTTGCACTGCATCTCCCTTAGTTTTGCTGGTACAACTGTAGAGCTGCACATGAACCATACCTTACAACTACTGAGCATAGGTACTTGCATTAAAAACCTTCTGTTTTTAGTGGGGAAGAAGAGGATAAGTTAAATCCAATTATTTAATCTTTTAATTAAAATTTAATTTCTTTTTAAATGCAGATTATTTCAGCGGCCTGGTGTACAGCCCAGCCACACAGTCATGCCAGCACAACTCAGAAGCCAGTAACCCGCAGTGCTGGAATTGGGCCTTTATGAACTTGTTTTGCCAATGGAACTCGCACGTCATCATACTGTGCCCTTAATCTGCCTTATCCCCATGAGCTGTGAATGCACTGGAGTCCACAGGATGGTTTGCGAAGGATTAATCATTTGTAACCACCACTTACAGATTTGTTTATATAGTGTATAGAAATGCGAGCTGTGACATCCTCGTCTTGTGTAGTAACTTCTACAACAGAACTTCAATTCGGAAAAAGTTGCCACTTGCTGCCTCCCCTAAATGTGATTCTTGGTCTTTCCCACTAGTAATCCTGCTAGTTATTGTCTGATCCCACAACAAGAAACTAAAATGTGCACACAGCCAGATAATAGAGGTTACAAAGGATTCAAACATGCTGCCTGTATCTAGCATTGTAAGAATATTTTTGTACCAAAACCATGCTTCATTACTAATGGAGCCCGAGTAGAACACACTCACACAGCCTACTCTACTGCATGGACCTGCTGGCTGTGGTCCTAACGAATGTCCTTCCTTTGGAACAAGTCTAGACCCTCCTGGCTAGTGGAAGGAGTGAAACCAGAGTGGAGGAACTGAAGCAGAATCATCTTCAGGATAATACCGGAAATTAATCACTGGTGTGTGTGTGTGTACATACATATATGTGTGTATGTATACACACACACACACACACACACACATATATATATGATTGAAGGATATACCCAGATTCATGATAATAACAATAATAATTAAAGAAATTAAAGCAAGGAGCAACATCAGACATAGCCATGTAAGCTATAAATCAAGTGCTATGTCTCGCCTTTTGCTGACCAAGAGGTTCTGAAGATGGCATCGTAAAAAGTGAAAAATACCTGTTAGCCCCCTACTTACCCATCATTTATCAAGCTACTAATTCAAAAAATACATTTCCTGCGCATGTGCTCTCTGAGGCACCGAACAAATTCTATAAATAAATTTAGAGCAGTGCATTCAAATAAAAAAGCATCAGCTTAGTTTGGTTCTGCTTGTGACCTTTAAAAAACAAATGCTCGCTAAGGTTCATAACAAGCCTTTTCTTGTTTTGTTCTGCAGAACTATCATGGAAAATTCAAAGCTGGACTAACAGTTGTACCCGAGCACTCAAGTAAAGATTCCTTGTAGAAATATTTGGGTAGTTATCTGGAAAATTCTTTCATTTCCTTCTTTCAATAAATAGCAATCTCAGTCCAAGAACAGCCACAACACATTATGGAGGCGATCACAGACCACAAATTACAAGTAGTCAGACCATTTAGGTAAGCAAGTGGCAAACGACCCTTAGTTCCAAGAGACTATTTTGAAAACATGCCTTTAAACGACACAGAAATAAATGGCAATGTTCTTTAAATAAGTTACTGGCTCAGCTTTACTTCACTTGGGCTGCTATTTTGCAGAAGCTTAGGGAGAGCACGTTTAGAGCTTGAAAGAGAACACAAAAGTCCAAAGAGCTTTGCAAGTTTGTGATTTGGAAGCAAGCAGCAGAATTAGTATTTTCTGCTAAAGCCCAGAGGTGTGTATTTTACAAAAAAAGGATTAGAAATTAAGAAGTTTCATCAGTAGCAGTCACAAACGGGAGTGTCTTGTCTACTAACATAACCCTATGGTTGCTCAGGTGATACAAGATCTAAACTACCTGTAACATTACATTATACATTCAGATTTCTAATAAAATATACAGAGCATGCATCTGTTACTTTATGGCCCAAATATTCCATAACAGCATCTAAGTTTGCAGTCTGATTTTCCATACCTTTCATCACACACTCAAGAGCCCTGATTTGTGCAAATTAATTATGTGTGCTCCCAAACCGGACTGCTTACTGTAGCATGAACAGTTCAAAGATGACTTGCCAAGAGATACTTCTTTCTAGAGTCAGCTGTGACATCTGTTCCTCAGATCCAATCCAAAGACCATTGAAATCAGAATTTTATTTTCTTTAATCGACTTCCGCAAATGCTAGAAGAATTCTTATTCCAAGCTGGAGACGACAAGAAAGAAGCCAATTTCTAACATCGTTGCACGCATTTATGTACTTTCTTGGACAAGGGCCAAAGTACTCATCATGAAGTATAACACCCCACTTAATTCTTCCAGAAGCCAATCATAAGGCTACTATGAATTTTAACGAGCACTGAATCAGGGCCCAGATGATTTTTAAAGGCAAATTGTCCCGATCTTGGTTATTTTAAGCTGTGTAGTGCCTTCTGGCCACTACAAACATTAACCCCTCTGTGTCCGGTCCAGATTAAGAAAAGTCTATTACTTCTGTTCCTCCCCATGTAAATGCAGCTCTTCAGCTCTGCTGAAAAAGACCCTCAGCTTCTGCTATGCCTTGAAAATCACAGCCTTGAAAGAAGACTCAGGCTGACACAGGTGAGAGAAAACCATACCTGCAACACAACAGGGCAGACAGTGGCCTGATCCATACTTTTTCTTACCAACACAAACAAGGCTCAGCAGCCTATTTTGTACTGGTTTTTGGGCACAATAATAGGATCAAACTCAGAACAGTAAGTGAGATCTGTTTTCTCTCAATGAGAAAGGCAACAGAGGAGTGGAAAAAAATATGGTAGTTTACAAGGCGCTGGGCATACAGGGAGGAAATTTGGAAAACTAGGAGGCCATCAGCAAGACAACACAGACACTACAGACAGGCCAATTTAACCAAATTCTCAGGGGAAAAAACAATTGAGTTCAGAGACATCAAATTGACATTATCAGCTTGTAGAGACACCTGTCTCTGCTGAAATGTTTGCTTTCTAGTTTGAAAGAGTACGTCCCATTTTAAGAAAGAAAATGCCTTTTTATACAATGGTGTATTAAGCATCTCCATATCAGCAGGATACCTGTCCCTGGCCAACGGATGCTGACTCCAGAGCCTCAGTGGGGTCTTCACTAGTACTGACATTGCTCAGGGCTGTACTGCTCTGAGCAGACTACAGGTCACCTTCTCTATCTGCCATAAAACCACTATCTCCTTACTCTTTCCTTTGATCAAACTTAGTTTTTTGGGCTGTGGTTGTTTCCCGTAAGACACTGCTGTCGCAAATAGCAAACTGAGCATCTCCAAGATTCATGGGGCCTTTCCCCTCCCCCTTTGCAACCTGCAGGAAAAATCCCACATCACTGAACTGCTTCCAAAGTGATCTTTGGTTTCAGCATCACTGCTTATTGCTAGATTTTTAGCAAGTCCAGAGAAACACAAATTCCTGTTAGAGTTTTAGCCTTTGGAAACTATGTGACCAATAGATGTCTACAGCAGGATGGGGCAGTCTCTGTAAAATAGAAAGCTGTTCAGTCAGTTAAAACACAGGGTTCAGGGGCTTTCTTGGGCAGCGGTGAGGGGGGGAAGGAAAGGGCAAAAGAGAAAAGAAGAAGCTACTATTAACCGCTTTTCTGGTCTCCAAGCATCCAGGATCTTCTCTCATTCTCCTGCTCTGGGCAGCAGCAGTTCTCATTACCATGTCCCAATACCTATGTTTCGTTAAATACCCTGCTTACACTCATTTGTGTGTTTAGTCGTTCTTTTTAACTTCTGTATTCTGGGATTTTCTTTTTGGCTTTTGTTTAACAACGTGTTCTGCCTCCCTTGTCTGGTAAACAGATGGGCATCATAGAAATGAAAAGGATGAAACGAAACGAGTAACAACAACTGAAATGCAGTATTATGCAAATCAGCTATGGGGAAAAAAAAAAGTTATATCACTATATATTACACAATTGAGAATAGTTAATGAATTTATGCTGTTTAGCTGCCTTGCCAAAATGGGAACCACAGCTTGAGGAAGGGAGACAGAGCTCTGAGAGGTGTTCAGGATAAGAACTGATGGCTGGGGGCAGGGAGAGCAGAAAATAAGGACACAAAAGGTGGTTTAATGCCCTTTCTTGCCTCCAGATGCATGACATGTGGCTCAGTTAACCTAGGTCTGGGCCTGAAATACTTATTTTTAACCCACTGAACACATGCTGACTGAGCAGCGGGAGTGCAGAACTTCTCCACGGCACACACTTAACTTGCCTTCGTTTGTGAAAGCAGAGGAGGAGCTCCATCTCCCGCCTCTCTGCTGAGATTGGTAAAACAGACATCAGTGGCAGCAGTGGGTTCAGTAATTCAGATAACTGTGCCTTAGGAAATGGTCCGAGAGCCCTAGGGAGCGTGCGCTTTAACAGGTTTCAGTCCCTTTTGACTCGATCTACATTTGAACTTAACAGTGAAAAATCTCTCTATCCTGTTACTATTCCTCTGAGCAATTGCACACACACCCCTTTTATTACATTAGCGTAATTTTGTCTCCGACATTCCCCTGAGAGGGATTACTCATGTCCTGCTATTATTTGTTTTACCACTAAATGCCTGGGCTTTAGCAGTAGTTTTAATTAAATACCAATCCTCCTCCTCAATTAAGATCACCTTTATCTAGTTTCCTGTACTTTGTATTCTCTAGCGATATTGTTTGGTGCCTTCTATTTGTTCCGGTTCTCTCAGGAACCCCTCTCCTCCCAAATCCCATCAGCAAAAAGGAATATGAGATTTTACCAAAGACTATCACACAAAAGATAATACGGTGCCCAGCACTGGCTGTGCAGAATTTCAGTGGCTTTAAATTGGTGTCAAGTGACACTGCCAAAAAAGCAGTGCTTTCTATACCCCCAGTGCCACACTATCCGCTGCTCTGTTCTGTGCATCAGCCTGCAGCATGCTGCTACTACCATCCCCTTTTGGTTTCCTTGCTCCTTCGTAGCCTCCCTTGCATGTCCATTGCCTGCAGTTGCCTTTGCTGCCTTATCCTCCAACTATCGGCTTGCAACTGCCGTGTCTATCCACTCAGGATAGGTTTACTTTGGGAGTTTGGAGTAGGGTATGTCCACACGCTGGATAAACATCTCTTCAAAGGCTTTGCCCTCCGTGGATAGTGAATCAGATCACCATGTATTCTGGACTTCAAGTACACAGGATTCTTACTGAAACCACCCTAGATTAATGTTTTAGGAGTTATTCATTCATGCTTTCCCAGTGTCAGAGGAAGAACAGACTCCTCCTGCCTGTGAAGTTGGCAGGAATTTCCTCATCTCAACGATTTCCACCAAGTGGAATCAAACCGCAGCAACAGCATCCAACAGCATTAACTGCTCCAGCGTCTGGCAAAGCCAGTTGCAGAGACAGCATCAAGTTATGCAACGATTCCTGGCACCAAGCACCCTCTTGGCCCATCATTCCCTGCCTCAATATTGGGCACAAGTACCCTTCCCCAGGCAATCTCACCTAACTACTCCGCAAACCCGCCCAGAGAACAACTTTCCCTCTGGGCAGGGCTCCTTTCTTCACTATGCCCAGCCTAGGAGAGGGGAGGCAACTAATCGGAGATCGCTCCGATTTTACTTCTCACAGATTTGACAAGGCTTTACTCCTTCTCAGCTCTAGGTGCAGAAGTTTACTAACTATATTTACTTCCGTAAGCACAAGGTGTTTTGCTTTTTATGAGCATACTTCACTCCTTGTCCGAGAGCAAAATGGAACACGTACAAGTATTAAGGCAATTAGTGTGTAAAGAGAAAGTGTAGACTCACGCCTACGCTCTTGTCTGCACTTCCAGGCGCAGCAAGTGCCTTCCTTAATGGCTCCAGCACCCTTACAGGATTCATGCGCTGCTGTATTTTAATCAAGGACTATAATTCATCCACCACAACCTAAGCATACAATTCTCAGTCTGGAGGGTTCCCAACTATGAGGGCTTTCAGGTTTTGGGTTATAATGGGGAAAAGGGGACACTGATGGTAAAGATTTTTTACATGTTACTCATCATTTTTTTTCCAAAGTCATCCCTATACATTCAAGATATTTTTTTCCTACTTTAAATATGGCTTTTCAAACAAGTTGCCTGAAGCTGCAACAAGGAGTTCTCTGCTGTTTTGTGGCCTCTCCACAAGCAGTTTTCAACAGTGGTAAACTGGTTGTTCAGGTGTAATTCAGATAGACACTCTCTCTGCTCTTGTTTCAATAGTACTTCTTCAAACCAAGCCTGTTTAAAAACTTTCTAGATCAAGTTCCCAAAGCAGGAACTGTCTTTATTTTACCTCCTATAGAGCAACAAATACTTTATCAATGTTTAAAGGCACTAAATAAAATTATTAAACCATAAGCTCACGTCTATTGACCAAATTTCATTTTCATATGTTGTTTCTACAACACCCATCACTCTAGTATTTAAGTACATGAATTTAGGAGCACAGTCAATGGCATTTATTCACCACTAGTATAAGAGCAAGCTAAAGACAGTTGTTAAAAGCCTTTCCTCCCCCCTCCTCCTCTTTTTTGTGGCTTCAGACCTCAGAAGATAAATTCTCATTGGCCGATTTAAATTTCCAGCCTAAAACGGGAGTGCCAGAGACATCAAAGATATATCTCATTTCTAGAGCTTGGGAAGGTAAGAAAATTTTAAAAGTCATCTCACACCTAGTGTTCAGAATGCTGGACGCTGTTGCCCCTTCTACCTCCCCGGATAGGAGTCTTACCTTGAAAAAAAAAGATCTCTGAGAAACACTCCTGCAGTGAATTCAGTCCCTTCTTCCTTCTGACTGCAGGTTGCTGCTTGTCTTAAACACGGGAAACATCCCTTGCTTCAGGCAAAAATTCTCAGCAATTTTATCTTAAAGTCTCTTCAGAAAGATCCTGGTTCAGTTGCTCACACACCCGCAAACACATCATGCTCGCAGCTGCTTACTCACCAGCATTACCCAAATGCCAGCTGCTGTGGAGGAGTATATGCGAGTGCCAGACGCCCCCTCTTTCTGGCAGTCAGCAGAGGTATTAGAAGAACACACTGAAGGTAAAGTAGCCTCGCAAGCGGAGGACAGAAGAGACCACAGTGATAAATTCCTTTAAAACCTTGCAGCTAAAACTGATCAGATCTCACTGTAGATGCATACTATTATCAAGATCTGTGATGCTCTGAATCAGTGTTTTCTGGGACCTTTTCTTATTGTGGGCTGATGCCGTGAGCTAAGCAAAGAGGATGGGATTGTGCGTTGAGTGACGTTTTGCACAAAAGACAAGGGCAAGATTTCAGTCAAGATTCTAGTGTGTAAAGACTATACATGCATTTCGCCTCCACTAAGCCTTGAAATGACAGGATGGCTGATATATGCTTCACTCTAGGGTGGAGAGGGAGTTAACAGACATAACACAGCCTCACACTCTGAGATTCTGTAGTTACAGGCTCCTGTGCCCTACAGAAAAATAAAGTGCAGACCAAGGCTGCCAAATATGGTGTCATTGCTTTGCTCAGGCAAACCGAAGGGTTACTTATCAATCTGATAAGCATTCCCATGTCCTTCTCTGGATATAAGAGCTCTGGGGCACTTGTGCTGATCTTGCATCACTGGTCTGCATCCATGTCAGGCAATTTCTAATATGTGAAATGTAACATCAAGTTGACGCTTCTACAGGCTAAATTTCAGCAACAGATCTCACGGTGCGCTGCAAAAGAAGGAAGGTACGCTGTTCAAAGGCCTTAGACAATATAGGGATGTAAATTAGGGTAGGTTTATTAAGCTGATTGGAGCAGTGACAGTTTACACTGGCTGAAAGTCTACGAAGGAACCATTATGTTCCTGCTACTTTAGTCCCAAATTGAACTCAGCAAAATCCAATTCTGTAATCGAGGCAGCAAGCGAGATAGCTGCACTGAGGGGAAGCTAGTTCAGAAATCAAGTCAAAACCAGCAGGACTGTCAGCGAGGCAATTAGATGTTTTCCACAGGTACCCCAATAAAGAAGCCAGTTATTTACATTTTTCTGGCATGTCAGTTACTTCAGTATTTCCTGGACAACGTTCACAAACGAAAAGCTTTTTTCTTTTAGATAAGGACACTATAGCCAAGAGACAATTCATTTTTCTTGCTATTAGAGATGCATTTTATTTCCTCACCTGGATAACCACAAGCACATTTTTGTGAACATTAGGCAACAAGAAAGCCTGCTGCTAATTCTTTCTCGTCAGGGCCTGGGGGAAAAGGCAAGCTGTTGGGCAAAAGCTAGCAAACAGAAAAGATGGGAGGGGGGAGAGAAGGGAAGAGAGAAAATAACTCCGGAGTGAGTCAGTCATGCTCCTCCTGCTTAGTCACCTGTAGTGCTTCTTTCCAGACACACCGGAGATGGAGAATAAGATGCCTGCCTGCCTGCCTTCCACCCACCTCCTCCTCCTGACAAGCAGTTATAAAAAGGAGAGATGGGGCAGAGTTTTAGGAGACAATCTTCGCAGATGCAAGTTTTCCAGAGGAACAGAGCTGACAGTAGCCCATTTGCTCATGTTTCCCACCTCCTCCTGCCGCCCCCTGCACGGTTTTATTTCTCAATTAAATCATCCTGAATCAACCTGCTCATTTGCTGTTTTAAGTTCCTCTGATGGTGCCCTGCAATTTTGACATCGTAGGGAGTTGCCATGGAGAACAGGGTGATGTCATTGACACAAAAAGCACTGAATTTACAAATACGACAGGAACAGAGCTATTTATAAAAAGCTGCTTTTCTCCCCCCTCTCTTTGCTGGGGTGGGTGGAGGCAAAGGCAGCAGTTCCATTCTTGATGTTCCTGTCAACAAGTCTAAGAAATGAATTTTCTTGTTAGAAAATATTCTGAGCCCTTGAAATTGCTGAATGCTGTCAGCTTTTGGACTTCATTCATTAGAGCTGGATTTAGCTTTCCGGCTCATAGCTATTTTTGAGGTCATATAACATTTCATATTTGTATAGTAACTTCTAGCCTGAAAAATACATGCAGCATTACTGAAATTCAGCCACTTCTGAAAGGAAGGTCAATAGCACGTGACAACTAGATAGACAGATATCCTCTTTTATGTAAAAGCTTCATATTGCTTTTAAGCACTTTGGATAATAGCTGTGACTTGTTTTTGCCCTGACCATGTGGGAAGCTATTGTATATTAATGCAACCTTTATAAAATAAAGCATTTAATGCATATAAAAATTGCAAAGCACAGAAGAGACAGAACAAGGGAAGACAATTAATTTAGACATGAACGAAAATCATTTTAGCATGCATTTAGAATAAATTGGAGGAAGAAACGGTGGTTTAAGAATGTGACAGAAAAGCTATGATAGATGTCAAAATAGTATTATTTACATGCACAGCACCCAAAACAAACATGCAGCCATGCATCAAACTGAAATCTGCAACAACAACGATGTTGCAAAAAGCTGAATGCTAAGCAGAATTATTTCACCAAGATATAGTTCAAGGTCCTAAATTCAGATTTGAATTCTATCCACTCAAATAAAATAGCTTAGTTTTAGTTGGAAGTCAACTGCAAGTAGAACAATTACACTCCAGTTTAAACAAACAACAGCATCAGTCAGAGCAATGGTTCCCCAATTTTAATCTCTGGATATGAAGTAACACCAAAACCAAACCATATTCTGGTGCAATGTTACTGGTTACGTTGTACCTTTTAACCATTCAGAAGTACTTCAGGGATGGGAGCAATAGCAATTACTAGTCCAAATGGAGGTTAGGAAACCAGCAACTAAACGCATCAAAGCATCTGTTACTTTGTTTTTATGAACTACTTCTCCTCCACAGAAGTGAGATACATTTATAAAAAACACAAACACATCTATATATGAAGATACACATAAAAGTATAATAGCAGTTTTTTGAAACAGGAAAAATGCATCGCTTAAGTGGTTTGTCCAGTATCACATGCAAAGCCAGGAGAAATGCTGACAGTGGAAGGTAGGTCTTCAGTCTGGAACGCTGTTTGTCTTAGGAATAGAAGTTTAACAAAACTACAAATGCTAGAAACATTAACAGGGCTTTCTCAAAGCATCCACTTATCCAACAGCTTGACTTTTAACTAATGAAATAGCAAGAAGAGTCTGGACAAGCATGAAGTTTTTTTGTTTTGTTTTGTTTTTACCTCTCCTTTATAACAAGGCTGACTACTGGAACACCATTTCCAAATTTGCCCTCTCCCACTTGAGGGGTACCRGTGTGAATTTACTAGGGAAGTGAGGAGAACTGTAACTCTCCTCCATGAGCCTCATCCAACGCAATGTGTGTTCCTGATCACGTGGCAGCCCCCCTTGCCCTTTCCCCTCCACCCATATTGCTACACATCCATTTCTGGGAAGGATATTGATACGTCAGGAAAGATCAGCCAGAAAGACACAGGAATGTTCACAGGAGCGAAGAATATGCCGTATTGTGAAAGATCACAGAAACTTAAGCTGTTTGACTTGTAATAGAGAAAGTTATGAAGGGAATTTTGCTCACAATCTAGTAGTACTTAGGTGTACAGCTCCCTTTCATAAAAACCTCATCAGTTTAGCGGATAGGAAGTAGAAAACATTTTGATCTTGGTGCACGGAGCACATGCGTAGCTGAAATGAATGCTCCTAAGCCAGGAGTGAGGAAGGTAGCTCCAATATTCAATTGTGTGGCACTTATCTAACTGAAGGAGCTAAGAATAGGACCATACAGAATTTTCCATGGTTATCTAGCGCAGCAGGTGAAAAAAAATACACTTTCCCAGGAGATGAGGGGGAATAATAATTTTTTTAAATCCCATAAAGTGGAATATTCCTATTACACTTTTCCCATATGTTAAACAAATGAGAGCCTATCTTTACAGCTGCCCGCACCAGTCGTCAGTAATGTTTTCTGTTTCAGGCTAAGCAAGACTGCTTTCAGCTGACATGTGTTTTACATCCTGATATAAAAATTGCTGCTTTCAGTTGCACAGGATCTAAGCAATAGTTTCCAAGATATAAGGAAGAACGTGGCATGCTTCACTAAAGCTACATAGAGAAAAGTCTTTTATGGCTCCCCTGCAAACAAAGCAGGGGCAGATAAGGTGCCACTACAACAACTGCGTACTTACAGTTTAAAAGATCTTGGATTTAACCCCCCAGCATACTTATCTTTTTTAGCAGGATAGCAGCAGATGAAACCACAGGCAGATACTAATAAAAGGATAAGTTGTAGCCAGGTCACTTCATAATACAGGTAAAGAACTAATCCAGTTTGGCTCTTTATGGAGCAGATACAGATCTAATGGGGTGGCAGAATGGTCTAGAATGCCTTTACCGGATCTATTTTGACAGGTCATCTAGGAAATGCATCAAAAAGCCATCTGCAGCCACCACTGAATTTTGCAGTTCTCCAGCACTTCCTTGCCTACAAAATGATTCCTGAGCGAATGATTATTTAGAGTATTATGCTACATCAAAATACATTACTACTCCAGCTTCAAGAAAGGAACTATATAATTCAAGAGATACTAGAGAAGTGTGCACCTAGAGAATTAAAAGCGCTGGCAAAGCAAACAGAAGGTCAGCGCAGAAACTAAACCGAAGACTAACATTTGCCTTTTGTAAGCATTCTGTCACTTAGCTGCTGATCCTGCTTTGCAAATCACGCTTCCTTATCAATTGGGAGCCATGGGATCAATAATTCAAAAGCCTTGGATAGGACTTATAACAAAAAGAGAGTAAGGATCAAGTATTTATAGAGCCAACAGAAGGAACCAGGTTCTTCCCAGAGCCTACTGAATGACCTCAGTGTTACATTCTGGTTTAATAATTTAAAATATTTTACCAGATAAAGAATTAAGGGAAATGAAACCTCCTTATTTCTCAGTTTTCTAAAACATGGCATTCTGCTAGATGAATTCAGCAGAGAGGAGAAATGACTGTAAAGTAATATGAACCAAGAGAATGAAACAGTTAAAGGAGCTTCAGTCTTCCTTCAGCAATCTTTAAGGGCAATCTTTCTGAGCGCATGCACATTAGTGTAACTGCAGTGCCCATAGCCCTGGGCTAAATGACAGACTCTAACCACCAATTCTCAAGACCACAGCCAAATAACTCACTTAGAATACGAACACTGAGCTTTTGTACACCTAAACATCACTGGGAAATTTACTAGTGCAAAGCACGAAGTGCAGCTCCTCAGAAGTTACAGTTTAGCCCAAAGCTATTTTGGAATATTAATTATTTGGGAAATCAGCAGCAGCACAGAGGAAAGATTTAGAATTGTTTGCTGATGCACATGTAGGAGACAATTTGTCTACTTTCAAAAATATCCATACATTTTATAAACTAAAAAAAATAAAAAGGATCTAACTCATGGTAGGTTATGGAGTAAAAAAAGTCTACTATGAATATGGTGTCATTAGCATATCAAGTTTTAATTCCAATGAAAAGACTTCCTTGAAATGAAAAAGTGTTCCCTGATGGTGTCATGAACCAAGCAGAATTAATTAATGCACAGAATCCACAATTTGGAAGACCAGTCTACTTTCAGTAGCCAAACTGAATGACACATGAAATGTAAATTGACAGTGTCCTTCATAAAAAATAATTTGGATTTTTTTGGTTCAATAATTCTTTCAATTTTAGACCAGAGATAGGACCACTGGCTCGCTACAGTCTTTTTTAAAAATTTTATCATGATTTTACCGTCTCTTCTCAACTCAAACAGCAAAACATCAGTGAGGATGATGAACAGCCTGCTTAGTTTCTTATGTTAGACTATTACAATGTGGTGAAAGTGATACATCCAATAGGTAGAAAATAATGGAAGTCAAATTTCAAATTAATACAAAGATACTAGGCACTGGAATAATTCAACATACTGAAATAGTTCAAAACCTTCCAAACATTCAGATTCAAATCGCATCAGTGTTCACAGTATCTAGAATGCTACTTTCTGGGAACAAGAGGAAACTTGCTCTTTGGAGAGCCATAAAAATAAGAATTCCTGTGTCCAACCTGCGGGACCAGCCTACTGGGAGCACACTCCGGCCATGTCCTAAATGCAGAGATAAGATTTTAGTGTCCACTCTTTATGCCCGTCACATGGGAGAGGAGCTCTGCTAGTCTGGCATACCAGGGGATCAATACTGCTGTGCAGGCTAGATGTAGCCCTCAACATTTGGATCCTACATGTGTCCAAAGTTTGGCAAATTCTTAAATGTTTTGCAGAAAGAAAGCCTGATGAGTCATAAACAGTTTTGCTTTGTCCCATACTATTGTCCCATGTAAATTTAAGGCTAGTGGTGTAATCCCACCAAGTTACCTTTATGTGTTGCCGAATTTTTGTTATTTTTTAAACAGTTCTGAAATTATATGAATCCATAACAGAGGCTATAAACAAGAAAAAAATACATATAAAAATAAAATAAGCTCAATGACATTCTGCCTTTAATTCTGGATCCCCCCCTCCCTTTCCACTTAATATAACACAGTAGAGAACATTATTATAATTCTTGCTATTTCTGAATCAAAGCAGATAAGCTATAGGAAGAGAGGAAAGGGGGAGTCATAGGAATACCAACAAATTGTTTCAAAGAACAAGTTAGGTAAAAACCTATCCTTTCTTCAAGTCTTTGTCCATATGGATCTCTCTTTTCTTAACCGTGAGCAGCTTGACAGTAGAATAGCCCAGGACTCCTAGTTGCTACTACATTTTTAAGAATTACAGTGACTTATCCCAGTGGAAGACAATATAGAAGAGGATACCATTCATTGTTGGATCCAATTAAACACTCTTGGCTGAAACAACACCTGCTAGGGGCAGAATAACAAAGAGACTGTATTTAGAAAAAGAGTTCAGAGAGGATTTCTTAAAGACCATAGGAATTACAATAAGGCTTCAGGACATAGAGGCTCCTGAATGAGAGGACAGATGTGAACTAGTCCTTCCAGAAATTTTAAAATAATGATGATCATTTTGTAGGAAAACAAACAAACCCCCCCCCTAAGAATCTCTTGAACTGCTGAAAAACCACCAGGCTAGGACTATGATGTAGAATTTCCTACACTTGGAAAAGGAGATATGGAGACCAATAAGCAAGTCTGGCAGATGAGGAAGAGAGCTCAATACTGGAGAGACAGGAGTAATACATACAAAAATAACTCCAGTAGTCTATCAGCAGACAGGCATTCCAAGTATTCCATAGTTTCAGGTGAGAGTTATCTATTTTGGGGGGCTGGTTGCTGCACGCAGGGCTAGTCTGTGAAGTGCACGTTCCAGGGCATCCTAGAACTTCTGAATAAATTCCAAGCTCTGACCTGCTGTACCCTTGTCCTTCACCGTAGCCTGCGCAGAACCTTGGCTGTAGCACAAGCCTCATGAAGAACAAGAAAGAAGTAGGGGTAGGGTTGTCTCCTGTTCTCTTCCCACTTTTTCTGGCCAGACAGGGACAGATCTGAAGTTCTGAGTATTGCTGCTGACATACGGATCATGGAGGGCCAGGGAGAGAGAGAGAGAAGGAAAAATCAAGATTCTCAAGCCTGAGAAGATCTACATGTGCTTTCCAGCAGTCTCCAACATTACAAAACAGTTCCATTCCCCTGACTTTTCTTGTCAAACACTTGTGATGCTATTGAAACATCTTAGACAAGCAAAGAAATGAGAAAGGTGTGCCCCAAAGATTCAGCCTTCCTATTGCAGGTTACCCAGATAAGAGAAAAACATTAAACGGACTGTAACATCATTCCAAGCACAGTATCATACTTAACATCCAGGTTGTACTGAAGAAAGTTAAATACTGACACAATAGCCTAAGAGTAGGATATTTTTGCTGTATTTCCAATTAATACCATACACGCAAAAAACCTTTAGATACAAATGAAAAGCAGACTATGCAGGAATGGCAACATTCTTGGGCATCACGCAGATTTCTCCCCCCCCCCCTTCAAATACATGAAATTTATTCCATTTTCCAGTTTTAAAGAAGGAGATTTTATTAGAAAGTTCTTTTTTTTAGCATTATTGTTTTTCTGGGAGATTGAAATAGTACATCTGCTTCTACAGTTCTGTCCCTCACCTCCTACGTTTACAGAAGAGGTCTTCCAGGTTCTGAAACTTAAGCATATATTTGCCAAATTCATTAGGCACTTCAATTCAACTGACATTCACATTTGTAAACATCAGACAACCTGTACAGTTGGTGGATATAACACAAGTTAAAGAAATATTCTGCTGAAAACTTTTAGAGCAATTCACATAAGCAAGGTAGCCTTGATTATTTTTTTTTTTAATTAGGGTTTGGGTTTTTCAGATTAGATGATATAAAAGGGTAGAACTAAAGACAACATAAGTAGAATGGCTGTGTTAGATTTCAAGTATATGGCATTTCCCCCAGGTAACAGTCAACTTGGCACCTTTCTATCCAGATGTCAATGGTATTACTTTCCAGTTAGGACAGGCTATAAGAAAGTATTCAAGTGCAAAAGTTCTTATTGAAAATGGCCAAACATATCTACCCTCGAATCAGGTCTGAAGTCTATTATTAATTAGCATTAGCAGGCACAAAGCAATGTTTTGCAGGTAACAAACCGTCTGCCTCCAGCCTTGGCCAAGTCATTCCTAAGCAATTCTTAAATTGTTGAGTAAAAGAGACGTGCTCATGGGCATCATAGGCCAAGATACTGTAGATCCAAATAGGACAGTCATGAAGTAGGAGACCAGTCTTGCCCACGAGATGCTTGGAGATCAAAACAGACCTAACATTCACAGAGGAAGCTTTAGTGAGGGCTAAGATGACAAGAGGCACCACAAACAGTGGAGGGGAGGGGAAAACTTATGTCTGACATCCAGGCCCTAGAAATCCCCAAAAATTTAGCACTGACAAATACAATGATGGAACTGAAGCTATTCCAAATTTTATATACTGCTTATTATATGAATAAGACTGTACTAAAGGAAGTCAGTCAAAGGAATATAATGGATCATGATTGTGTAAAAGTTTTGTTTCCCAAACAATTGCACAGATACACAGCAGGGATGTCTGAGAAAGCTTGCACTGATATGGAAAAGCAGGTCTATCAGCTCATAGTGTAGGGCACAGCCTGGTGCAAGTGGAAGAGCTGCAGCATTCTAACTTAGTAGTTAGGAACAAGAAGCAGAAGAGGGAGATTGCTGCAATTTCTTTTCATAGTTCTTCTAATTTCTTTTTTGTTTCTCATAGAAGTCTTAAATGCCATTACTAAATGTTTCTCATTTACAGCACTGGGGAAGTCGGGAGTTTCAATAATTTGCTATTTATGATAGATGGAGGTGCTCATGTTATCTGGGATACACATGCAGAGTAAGGAGTCATTCTCTTAGGCAGCTGGTCCAGCATAGTCTTATTAGATGAAGAACGGCTAGCATGCTTTTTGCTCAGAAAGAAAACAGAAGCCAGGTCAAAGAGTAATTATGTAGGCTTTCAGCTTTAAAGCAGGCTTTATAAAGGCAAATAGATTCAGTTACAGATTTGAAAGATCTGAGAAGCAAACTTCCTTTAGTAAACTTCAGCTAAGAGCTCTTATCTGTGCATTCAAAGAAGCAGCTTTTGAGAACAGTCTGAATAAGGACATTCCTACTTCAGGTTTATAAATGAGGTGAAGCGACAGTCCTTCTGCGCTGGCTAGAAATGTGTCTTTTTCAGAAAAGTCCTTAGGATGATCAGATACTTTGCTATGAAAGCCAGGTAGATTAGCAAGAAACACCCATAAGAATACTGCAGGATATAAACTGAAAAGGCTGAAAATGAGAAGACAATGAGTGAGACCCCCTAGGCTTCGTCTAAAAAAATAAGTTCAATACCAGGGAAAGACAGTTTGAAATCCGTTTTAACCAATAAGAAGCGCAAACACACATGCAAGTCCTTCCGCCACTGCTGACGGCAGTTAACGCAGTGCATAGCTCCCAGCTGCCCTACCAGTGATCTTTGCTCCAGCCTCTGGCTAGAGAAAAATCATCATATTTCATCTACTTGCTCAATGTATGGTTAACTGATGATTTGTATTATAGAAAGCAGTATCTGAGGCATTTCTGGACGAATTTCTTCATCAACAGTATACACTAGGAAACATTAAAGCGTGTCTATCAGTGCATTTAGCTAAATTTCTGAATTACAAGAGGGTGTAGTCTTCATGAGGGGACTATAAAGAAGTATTAGGCCCCTGGGAGAGCAAGGGCAGCACAGGTCAAAGCACTAGGATTAGTATGCAGAAAGAACAGGAAAGGAGAGGGTGGCTTGTAACAACTTAAAAAATCTGGAATTATGATTGGGAGAAGAATTTAAAGGTATAAAACACACAGACAAAGGAAAATTAAACAGAGAACTACCATGACCAGAGAATTTGACCAAATAGAAAAAAAAAGTTTAAAGCCAGTTTAGTTTTATTACTAGTGATGCTGCCTTCTCCTCTTGCATCCATACATGAGAGAAGCTGTGAAGAAATAAACCATGCGTCTACACTTAAGTTCCTCTACACTAAGGTACATAGCATCTTGGTTTTGGATCCTGTAAATTCTGTTCACTCTCAAATAAAATGAATACAAGGCTTTGTATCAGTTTCAAGTATATGATGCACAAAAGGTTAACATAAATATCTGTCAAAAAAACCAACAACAAACTTTAGCACATATGGCAGTTTTAGCCTTCAAAGAGATTTCTGACAGATGCTGAATCCAGTCAGGAACTCTAGCCCCCGAGAGAGTAAATAAAACATGTTAGCTTTTAGAAGCAAAAGCTTTAAGTATGCATCTTTTTCACCATGACTTCATCTAGTTTTCCTATGACAATCCATGAGTGCATATCTCAAGTAGAAACATTCAAGCTGTGTTTAAGTGTCCAGAAAGTCTTGCATAGTTATGAAAGCTGCCACCAAATGAGAGCCTTTTGCTTCTAGCAGTCACAAACAATTCCCAATCAGGCAGAAACACTCCACTGTGGACACTAATCAAGTCTTTTGAAGCCATCTGACAGTAGTGTTTAACAAGGCAGAGATGCTATCAAAATACAACTTTATTGATTAAACAGTGATTAAAAGCAATACTATAAACCAACTACAGATAGGACAAAGACTTCAGAGACTGCAGTATGAACTAGGTATTAAACACATTTTAAGGAGCTATACAGGAAAGGGGAAGGAGGGTAGTTATGACAGCCAGTTTTCTCTAGCAAACCACTTGGACACAGACTAGATCGTGTAGCAGGCTTAGGAGGCTATCTATGCACTGATACAATGTGTGTCCTTTAGCAGGTCCCATGTAAAGTATTGCAGAAACAGCTACCATCATTGTTCATGCTTACATTTGAAAATAAATAAAAAGTTAACAACAAATTCCCCTATATAACACAAAACAGATTTGTCCTCTATGAAATCAGAGGAAGTCCTCCAAGAGGAAAGTTTCTCCCAGTGCTGCTAAGGATTCACAGAGACGTTCTTGGAAACGGCTGTCAAACATGCCACTTATTTCCTCTCTTAGCTCCCTCAGCAGAGGCACTGTGGACTTACCATCCGCATTCAGAATTCTCCCAAAAAGTTTACTCCAGAAATCACTGCCAACAGTCCTAAAACAGACAGAGTTGTTTTCAGTGAAACAGTATGTCATACAGGACATGTCTGTTAAGACTTCTATTTATATTCAGTTCTAAATGCCCTTGGAAGACTCAGTCTAAAACAATATTTTCATTCACAGGAATGACTGTAAAGGGAAAGTAGAAGCGTTCCGTTAAAGTTTATATGTGCATGCCCTTCTTTCTCCAGGAGGCTTCTGTGTAGCAACTAGACCGTCAGTCCATTTCACAGGTCTAGCAAAACACCATTGTTACACTGTTACCTCTTGTAGTGTACCTGACCACTCTTCTCCTTCACATGGAGCCAAGAGGCTTTTAGATGAGTTACCAAGAGGATTCTTTGAATCCAGCAAGTTGGCAGATTTCTTTCATGAAAAAGGGGTAGATAAATCTTAAAGTACTCCCCCATTTGCAAGCTGAGTAGTTCGCAGGTCAATATTAAAGGAAAGCCACATGAGAAATATGAAAAATGAGTGGTGTACAGCCAGTCTGACTCCCCTTTCTTCCCCATCCATCTGTCAGAGCTCTCCTATAGATAGCATTTCAAAGACAATAGTAATAAATCCCGTCTCACAGATATACCCACATAACATGAACAAAAAGGTTAAGTGACTTATTAAAGTCTGGAAAAATGGCATTACAGCTAACCCTTTGTTCTTCAGTCTTGCACTGAAGTCCATAGACCATGGTGCTTCAGACTACTGAAGCGCTTTTTCCCCCTCAAGGTAGGAGTTACATTGGCTTTTCAACAAATTATCTGCCTCTGCTTTAGGCAAGTGGCTGGCAAAACAGCAGCCATGGTCTCAGAAGGGATCTGGCTTGTACTGTTACACTAATAACTCTTACATTTTCTAAAATAGTAATCATACAGAGCACAACAGAAAACATGTGAGACTTGAGGCTATTTGCCTCACAGTCTTAGTCAAGTAAGAGGCATGGCAGAGAAGGTTACATGATGTTAAGGATGTCTAAAGAGTTATCAGCGACTAAAATACTCCTAAAAATTCAAACACAGGTTCTACATGCTAGCTTACATCAGCCTGAACAGATGGATTTTCCTAAAATAGAATGGTGAAAATGGAAACACTAAAAGACACCTCTGGAACTGAAAATCTCCAAGTCCACTTTCTAATGATGGTAACATGCTAGAATCCCTTGTCCTTAAACACAGATTAAAGTCAACCTTTAGTGTTGAAAGATGAGCGAAGAAACTTGATTGGAATTCACATTCTACCTTTCCAGAGGTCTTTGTTACAATGTTAAATTGAAATGTTTTGCATTAATTCTGTTAGTTTGCAAGGGGGTTCTGCTTTGTGGTGTTCCATGTGCCCTGGATGGCCAGGTTCATATTTTGTCCCATTGTTCTCGTATTTTGTTGGATTGGTATTAAGATTAGTAGAATGTCTGGTAGAGCCACTATCTTCAAATTTGTTTAATTTTTTTTATTAAAAAAATTTTTAACTCCTTTTTTAAACCCTTTTCTATGGTTAATGAGGTAAAGGCTCCTGCATTCATGTAAGTCAGCCTTCATGTAAGCACCTTCTTTTTATTTCTCACTCCCTAAATCCTCAGAACATTCTTCCAGGAAAGTAATCCTGTCAACATAATCCTCAAACATTCCAAGTCACTTGTTAATTCCGTCCTTTCTGCTGAAAGTTCCACAAGATCTTTAGAAAAGAAAAGCAGAATCACTAAGAGCCATAGTAAAAATGTCCTGGGTCTTCACAGGCCTTGCAAGTATCACTGCCATGCTTGGCTGCATTCAAAGGAAAAAGCTCAAGATTAACCAGTATCTATCAACTGACTCTTCTCCCAGGGAAATGCTTCAACTGTGTTGCCCCTTCTGGAGGATGAAGGCTCCCTGCAGCAGGGAATCTGTTTGTCAGAGATTACTTGAGAACTTATTAAAAGCTTCAAATTGGCTGGAGGAAAAGTAGTCAATTAATAGGAGCCAAGCATACTGAACGAGCCAAGTCTTAATGCAAGGCTATGCCAAAGACGACAGATTTGGTGCAAATTCTTTATTCCTGCATAATGAAATATCCAGTTTACAAGATTGATGCCACATTTCAGTATAAAATGCATAACTAAAGCACCTATACTAAAGTTTCCTGGAATTTCCGATACTGAAAAATAAGTGTAGAAGATCAGTAATGATAGATCTATCACATTTTCAGCATTAAGGTGGAAAACAGGATGGAAAATGGAAATTTCTTACTTGTATTTGCACTTCCAACACTGACACATAAACAGATGTACCCAAGTGAGAGATGATCCATGGCACCCCTGTTCCAGTCCCCAGCGTTCTGGGACATACAACTCATGCCTAGGCTTTGCCCTCCTCCTCCAAAGTCTCTATCCACTTCACAACTCTCAATCCCCGTGCTACCCAAACCTCCTTCCAGATTTTACCTCTACCCAGAATCCCATTTCTCTGAACACTGTCATCAACCTTGACCCAAACTCCTTTCCAACTGACCTCTCCCCTCCAAGCTCCCCATAATGGTCAGTCCTACCCTTCCAAACTCAAAACTTCCTATATCTGCTACTCAGCTCCTCCTGCTCCAATTATTCAGATGGTTAGGCTATTTTTCCTCATACCTACATCCTGATCAGTCTCTAACACCCTGTGCCTACCCTTCAACTGAGCCCTCGTTTGGCCCCATCTGCTGCAGCTCAATTTCTTCTCTGGTAAAATAAAAATAAGACAAACTCCAAAAAACACACACCACACACAGAGACAGCAACACTTACTAGAAAACTATCCCAACAGAATATTGGGGAAAAAAAATGGACATGTCCTGATAAAAATGAACATACAGCAGTCCTATTTTTCAGAGCAGGTCATATTTACTTAGCTCAAAAATAAGAAGTGTTGGGATATCTGTCAGTACGGAGTAAAAGCCAGTCTGCATTGATGATTTAGCCATTAATTGCTTTTTAGTATTTCTAAAACTAAAGCAGTAAGATACGTATTTACTGCCAACCTATAGATCAGTAGTATCCTTCTCTTCAGAAAAGTCACCCTTGGTGATTTTTTTTCTTTGCAGCCAGTAGAGCAAGTTGATCATCTGAAGAATAAAAAGCTTCAGGGTGCAGTATAGAATGCATAGCAAGTACTCAGTAGAAGCCTGCTAGAGCCTTGTAACTATTGGTATCAATCTGTAAAAATAGGTAGCAAACATATGCGCAAAATAAAGAAAAAATCATTTCCCCACCCCGTGTACAGCTCAGGAAGATAAGATTTTTTTTTCCCCCCGCAAAGGTTGAATACAACAAACATTAGGGAGGCATAAGCAATGCAGGTTGCTAGGGAACTGGACAACTCCCATACTGGTAGCATATTCTCTTTAAGTGATGGTTCTAGAGAAGTATATCCACACACTGAATGTAGCTAATATACCATGACCCTGAATGCAGACAGCTCTCAAGTAGAGTTTATCTCATAAGCAGAGTGCTCTGGAATATCCTTAGGAAATGCTAAGGCAGAAAAACTCTGCAAGATATGACTGATGAGATGAACAGGTACTTACTTTAAGAACAAACAAAGGGTAGATGAATGCAGAGTAATTTTGTAGCCAAAACATGAGGCTAAAAGGCAGCAGTAGAAATTAATAACTGGGGACTAATACCACATCCAGAAAAAGAATGGTTGCCCATGCAGCTTAAATTATACATGCACAAGAAGGAAAATAATTAAAATTATACTGTTCCTGCAATAGTTACAGACAGAAGCCTGGCATCAGTGTCTTTTTAGCCCTGCAATAGAGCCTAGAATGAAAGAGCAGAAAATCCAAAAAATCTCCATATCTAAAGCAACATGTTCATGTCATTTCTTTCTCACCACCCACACACATAAAAAACTTCTCCAAGCTTGGTCTGTCAAGTCAAGAGAGACTAAGGCAGTCTGGTCTGAAAGGAGAGGAAAAAAAAAAGTACAAAATTCATCTTAACTGCTCTGTAAGGCTCATTCAGYATAAAACTGTCTCAAACATAGTACTACAGTCCATAGTACATGTTTGAGTATGTTAGTTATAGTACTTAATGTTTGTATAGTACTTAATGCGTTACAGTACTTAATGTTTGACTACAGAGTACTCGAACACTAAGTACTATAACTTTTGAAGCTACTGGACTCGTTCATTGTAATCCTCCACAGAACACAGTGCTGTTGTTGCCAAGAGCATAAATTCTGCACTTTAAGCTTTGAAGATGGTACCACTGTAAAGAAAGCAAAGGAAGTTAGAAGAACCCTGTTCCTTCCCAGCAGCCCCCCCTGAAAAAGGACTTACTTAGACATATTTTGGCTTATTTTCCAGGTGAAATTCTCCTGATAGACCTGGAGATGATCCCCAAACAGCATCAAATGGACTATATCTGCAATGCCAACCAAGTCTACCTGCAACCACAATAAACATCAGAAAGTTGAACTTCTGTTGATTTCTGCAGTCCACTACAGATTTCATACATTGGTACTTTTACTCATTTAAGACTGAATTGGTGTTTGCATTGGAATCATCCAGAAAGCTGCTAAGGAAACAAAAGTGCAAAAAGAAAGATTTTGGTCTTGTTATAAGTTCCTAAATAAGTATAGCAGTCACAGAAACTCAGCAAATCAAGAACAATGCTGCTAGTCTCTTTAAATGCAAAACATGTGATTAGATGAAAAACTAAGATATCCGGCTAAATATAGACTCACCTGATAAGGAAAAGAACTTTTTGCCAGGAGCTGTTGTCCATAAGGGGTCTGAGCTATTGGAAAGCCGTTGGGTAAACTTATTCGAGACTGCAGTCTCAAATCTAGACTGTGAGAGAAATCCACTATCTTCAGAGCACTTGTCATCTCATCATTAGCAAATGGATCGCAGATCCTGCGTAAAGAAAACAAATGATGCGTAAGACAAGCCACCAACATTTTTTTTTTTTTTAAACTGGGTAGTGAAGGTGAGTTTAAGCTATGTCAATGCTCCCCTCTGATGGTTAGCTTAAGAACTACTACTAAAAGGACTTCATCCAGAAGTAAGGGGAGCCAGGGGGCAGACTGAAGCTTAGAGATAATACCCATATCTCCAAAGGTGGCTATGGGAAACACTAAAGGGTTAAAGATGATGCTGTTTTGACATTTGTTAGTCACCAGAAACACAGCTGGTACTTAACAAGAAAATAGGGTTGTACTTACCTTATTCTTGCTCTTTCGCCCTGAAGATCTCAGAATACTTTATATATGAAAGAATTAAGCTTCATAATACTGTACTAAACCTTCCCTATTCTACACATTAGGGAGAAGAAACACAAAGATGGGGTGGCAGGGAGATGAGAACATCTGGATGGATGACAGAGGATACTGTAAAGCCAACAATATAAACAGAACAAGATTCTTTCTACTATTCGTCCTAAAATACTTCTGGGCAATAAGCCTGCTTTGTACTTTGACTTCATTTATTTATACTAAGGACTTGTCCTAGGATCGTTTCTGCTATCCAAGGAAAAAGAGAAAATGGGGGTGGGGGGAATTCACTATGCTAAATTTGACAGCTAAAGTTGGGTTTGCATTTACCACAGGAAAACAAAAATAAACCTGACAGTAGACCTCCAAGTCCATCAAGCCAGATTCCTACCTATTAGATGACTGTAGGTTAAAAGTAAATTTAAAGTCAATAGCTATTTTTAATATGTCAATGAAGACTAAGAACAACCTCACTGAATTTCTTCTAACAGAAGTGTGTCCGACTCTAGATCATTAGACTTGCCAAAATTGATACCATCCCACACTTAGTTCACAAATTATTATTCTGAGGGATATGTGACTTTATTAACATAGTTTGGGGAAGAGCAAAAACAAACAAACAAACAAACAAACTAGATCTATTCGTCAAATTACAAGCTGGACTGTAGTGGGAAGGCAAGCAATCTGTTTAGCAACTGGAATATGCAGGCACTCTCATCTGCCCTTCAACTCTTCTAACTTCTTGTTTTTCAGATATTTAAGACCAAAGGCAACTTATTACCAGTATCTAGTTAGCTGTCCAATACATTTGCTAGTGTTCTCAAATTTCTCTGTTTAATATAACACACATTTTACATCATCATTATATAATATGCTTTTCTATAGAAATAAAGAAAAGAAAGGATTATTCCTAAGCAAAAAGTTTTCACTGCTTTCAGAATACATCGCAGCCTAGAAAACATCTCTGACCCAAAAAACCTGAACTACAATATCAGGACCCTAACCAAAGGAAAGAAATTACAAAAGCGCAAGAGCTGTAGCTGAAACTGAGTATATGTTCTCCCATATTTATACAAAGAGACTAACCTGTCTCCCAGAAAGAACACCTCTGGGCTCAGATCTCCATGGACGATCTCTGCTTTGTGGAGCTTCTCTACCACATCCAGAAGATTGTAGACAACCAATATGATAACTTCCTCTGTGATGGCTTTACAGCCACGAATAACGTCCTGAAAATAGGAAATATACATATATCTAAATGCCATTCTACCTCAAATAAAATGGAATATTTGTAGCTCATGTTTTTGTAGTCAGTTGTACAGAGGTAACAGTACTATCCTAAATTTAGTACAATCAGATTTCCCCATGATCACCCTACCAACCAGAATTAAAACAACCATGAGCTCCTAGAGGACGCTATTTTTCAGGAGTGGCCAAAAAAAAAAAAAAAAAAAATTAGGAGGAGGAAATTGAACTGAAGACTGAAATTATTTAATCTTCCCTATGCAACAATTCAAAAACACAATTACCAGACTTTAAGTAAACACAAATCCTTCAGCAAGATGCTAAATGCTGGGACCTTATGCTATGTCATAGCAGACTGGAAGTCTAGAAGATGCCAAGAGAAGCAACTAAGAGTTTTAGATGCAAACCCTATTGTGGAATAGCATGTGGTTCTTGTCTCACGTCACTTGTCACTATCATGACTAAAGAAGAAGTGAAAAATGGGTTTAAATTAGTCTCAGAGAAGCACACAACCTACGAATGAGAAACCAGCCCTATCTAAGGCCATAATAAACAGTCCTAATTTGCATTTAGGTAAAACAAAAAACAGGGGATCTAGACTACAGGATTAAACGTGTGAAACCATCTTCAGGAATGACTGGCAAAACTCACTATTGGTACCCATGAAAAAGACTTCACGTCTTCTACAACTGTACTTTGGTCATCTGTACTGACCCCAAGCGTGAAGCGATTTATATCCCTATGTAGAATAGCACAGCCATCTCGGTACAAGAAACAGCCGCAATTCTCGCTGAAGCTTTGGTCAAAGTCAGTATTCAGACGCTCCTGTAATTGAAGTGTGATGTAAAAATCCCAAGGCACAGGCTGAGAATAAACCTACAGGAAGGCAGAGAAGAACATTTATTTTTGGAATAAAGCAAAAATTGCTCATTTTCATGTTGTCATTTTTTGTTTTCTTTTCCCATTTTACTGTGGAACACATTTTCCACAGTCAGAAACTTTTCATTTATATTGACGATTAGAAAAAGGTTTTCAAATAGCTCACTTCATGCCTGGAATTGAGAAATTAACACCAAATTTACTATATTGTAGGCTAAAATGGCTGATGAAAGTTTAAACTTTTCACATTTCACATATAAATAACAATATGTGTTACCTTTATTGCAAATCCCTTTGCATCCAACTGGGGAAAGTTAGCTGGAACAGCAAAAAACATCTTGTACTCTTCATTGGTCCAATATTCCCGTTTGATACAGTAAGTCTCATTTCCTGTTAGGAAAGTTTACAATTACAAGGTGTCACAGCAAATATATGTGCTCAGCCTATTCAAGCTATTCCCCACCTCCCCAGCATAAAACTTGTGAGGAGAGTGAGCATGAGATGTTCCAAACCAATTTAGAACACAAAGAGATTCCTTGCACTCTAGAAAGTTTGGAAGACTTACCTAGCTCAAATTCTTTCTCCAAGATCATCACAGGCAGAGATCCATTCTCCAAATGAAAGTCTGGAGAAGCAGTCAATGATGCTGGCATAGGATCTAAGAGCTTCTTACGCTGTTCATCACTCCATGAAAACTGAGTTATGTCATCACCTAGGAAGACAAGAAACAAAAAGATGAGCTGAGTCTAGGTGTTGATGCTTTGTGAAATGATCATATCTGATGAGGAAGTGACATGGATATTGCAAGCATTTAGCTGGACTTTATTTGCATACTGATTTCATGCATTACCTTTCAGCAAGTCAGTTAATCTCTTCCCAATAGTTTCTCATTCCACAAAGTGAAAACAACACTTATCTTTAAAACTATCCTGGAGTATCTCCTCTTGATCTCACCAACTATTCTATAGTATATCTTGTAAAAATGTATTTTTCACAGAACAGACAAAACTATGAATTAGATTAGGTACCTCTGCTCAGCCATAGCTGAATCCAGTCTCATAATTTTGAGAATTAACAGTTCCATTTCTAATCTATTTCTAGAGTAAATGCTCAGTTTGTGATTTTTAACTGAAGGGTTTAGTTGAAATTAAACTTTTTTGAATGCAGCAAGGTATGTATGAATAAATAAATAAATAAAAATTAAAACCCCACAAAGCTGGACTCCGACTCAGCTGCTCATTGCAATAGTATGAATTTAATGGGTTTCACCTCCTGGAAAATACATAGAAAAACTAGATGTAGGTCTAGGTTTATTCTCCTGCATAATATGACAGAGAAGAAGTCACTGAACAGATAACTTCATCTTTGTGAGAACTGAGATAGCCTGAAAGTATTGACCTCCAATGATTAGGCAAACTAAAATACAACATAAGTAGATGGCTTCTGCTGACTTCCTCTCCCCAGAAGTCTGAGTAACAACCTTTCACAGTACAAAGATAAGAAACAGTATCACAGCCTAATACTATATAGTATATTATATTTGTATCTATAAATATATATTCATATATATTTATTTGAAAAGTATTGCAGAACAGTTGGAGATCGGCTAGAAAGTAATTCTGTGGAAATGGAACCAGGAAATGTTGTAGGCTAACTGGGTGTTCCACTGTTTCACTATCACAAAAATATGAGATATACTGGGATATTTAACAGGAATACACTGACAGACATCTGAAGTACTAGTTCTGCTTTACCCAGCATTAAGAAGTCTTCAGCAAAATTACTACGTCCAGGTTCAGAAGTGCACTTCAAGAGAGATCAGAGGAGAGCAATGGGAACGATCACAGTTTTAGCAAACAGAACCTGCGAAACATCTGAACAAATGCCCCTTTTTTTTTGAAAAACAATCTTTACTTGCTGCAAAGATTAGTGCATATGATTAAAAAAAATAGGTTTATCCAAAATATTTCAGCTACGTTGATAGCATTCTTTTCCTAATTGCACTTTTGTCCCAGGTCCCAAGCATGCTTCATTATAAAACACTAGTGATACCAAGTAACTTCTTGGATCATGTAGTCTGCAGCCACACAATGTCATATTGTTTCCTGAAATACATGAGAATTTTTAGATAGACAATTCTAATTAAACCATTATAAACTGAAATCAAAGGAGGTAAAGGGGTTAAACTCCTCAAAACCTCATTCAACACAAACTTAATTCTAGAGGCCAAATTTTAAAGGTTTTTTGCGAACATTTCTCTTAATTGTAATATAAATCTTTATAACAGAGAGAAACAAAAGTCTGTCTAGAAGAAGGGAGAAATGAAGTTAGCCATATAAATACGAGTATTGTTTTTCTTCTACAGGAAAGCATACTGCAAAGAAGCACAGTAGTTTATGTGAAACAGACTGCAAGTTTAAAACCAAACTTATGGAACTTTTATTAGTTATCAGATTCAAAATGGTCTTTTTCCATGTGGCACTTATTGACACATCAGAACCCACAATAAGATGATTATGAAAGAAAAAACAAAACAAAGCTGTCTAAGAAATATGTTCTCCTGCCATCCAGTCCAAGTTTTCTATTTCTGAATTTCATCTGTTACTCCTACGCATACCTTGCTGTAATACCTTAAGTAACTTCTTCACCTTAATATTAACATCTTTTTAGATGTTGACTGTATGTCCTACATTATATACCTCAGCTAAACGAGTGTGATGGGACTAAACAAACACTCCACAAGTCACAAAGCAACAGAAAACATACAGAAAAAGTAGAGAATGTAGAATGTACAGAAAAGATAATTTAGCTGTAGTTGCAATTTATTTGTTGTGAGAGAAATTCAGTTTCATTACTAACCAGTAACATTTTCACCAATACCTCCAGAATCAGTAACCATTTCAGCAGGCAGGCTCTGAGCAAGTTCCAGTTTCTCAGGGATATGCAGGTATTTAATAGTGGATATTTGCGTAACAGAGGAAAGAGAAGATCCTGGGGAGACAGAAGAACCTGACGAGCGAGTATCTTCCTGACTTGCTTCCATGATTGGACTGTAAATAAAGTCATCAACTATTCAGACTTCCAGAAAATGCAATGTCTAGATAATGCTAGCTAGTGACTATGAAAGTATACCATGCATCCATAGACTTCCTTAAACAAAGACGTCCTTTTTCATCTTTTTTGAGAAAAGGGACAGTTATGTTGGAGCATCACTTTAGCTCCGATGATTGTTTACACTCATTCTTTGTCTACAGATGATTTTTATGTTATCTTACATTAACTATGCCTGCTATAGCAGAAGAGATACTGAACATTTATTACTGTCTTAGTTACCAAAATTCAGACCTGCCATACTTTTAAAGTAGTGCAAATGCTTTTAAAGCAGCACAAAAACCAAAATCACTCTTGCTCTTCCTCCCTAATTATAATCAGCATGGCTTCCCAGGGAGCTTGCCAAGTAAGCAAAACACCTCCAGCTTGGTGTACATATTTACATATTAACAACTAGCAAATTAAACTCAGTTCTAAATTAAGAAAACACGATACAATCCATGGCTTTTTCTTTATAACAGTAAGAGACAGTGAATTGTTTGTCAGCATTTTCCTCTCCATAAGAGATCTAAATCATAATCATCAGATCCCTTTTATTTATTTAAACAACTACAGAAATGTTCAAGTACAAAAGAAACTGATGATTCTACTTTCAATCTCTATGGACAGAAAAAACAAGAAAATGTTTATGAATTTCTTTGTGAATCATTTTTGGTAGAAAGAGAACTGAGTTAAGTACTGCAGCATCAACAGTGAAAAGTCAAATGAACTTGTTATTACTTTTTTAGTTCTTAAAGCTGCTCAAGGCAAAATGGACTCCAAGCAAGAGAAATGGTAGTGTTAAGCACACTCTGATCTCTTGGAAAAATTGCTTCTTCAGAAACGGAATAGGAAAACTACAACCAAAGACACACAGGAAAAGGGCAGAAGATGCTTTGCTATAATTACCTCAGTTTCTTGGCACAAAGAGCTTCATTGTATGTTCCCTCACAAACAGGGATTTGCTGATTCAGAGGGGTGCTCTTGGATTCTGGACAGTCTTCCTTCAGGGCACTCTCTGAATAAGCAGGAGCTGGGATTCTCTGAGCTACCACACCATGAAACGGAGTTGATGCCAGGTGGGCAGCCCTAACAAAATCACAGGTGTCTTCTGGGTTGGCACAAAAGGTTTTGTTCTTGTAAGAGCCGGTCACAATTGCATCTTCAGTCAGAGGTTCAATTCCATTCAGCTCATCCTGCAACAAATAGGAAAAGAAAACAAAAAGCCTACAGATTTTATGTCAAATCATTTTTATTAAAAAACTGTCTCCTCCCTCCCCCCTTTTCCTGTTGTCAAATTCATAAGTTCTGTCCAGATGTGCTTCATATTCTTTATTTCCTGCCAGGCAAAAAAAGCACGCATAACAAAATTGTCATATAGGCAGTTACTAAACATGTCTCATAAATTCAGAGTAAAATATTAATTAATCTACAAGTACAATACAAATTTAGTCACTGAATTTTTAAACTGGCATAATTGCCTCCCATACATAGTGTTAGTTTTCCACTGTCTTTATCCTTCTCATCTTCCAGGTCACTCTTTCCTTTAGTCATGCCAGTCCCACAATAATGCCTCACTTGGTCATTAGAGAGCATTTCTCTCTCTCTCCCTTCTTCCATCCTACCACCTTTCAACTTGAATCTGACACCCTGTCTGCAGGTACTACTTATATTGCTCTTTTGAAATGGGTAATTAAGACCTGACCATAATAAATTCACCTGTGTTTTTTTCCAACTAGAAGGGGTAGCATGGTTGTATTCCAGAGTGTTGCAGAGCTGCCATGAACTATTAAAGGCTACTTATTATCTGCCACCACAGAAATGCATAGCTACATTTCTATTCAGTTATAAGCACATAATTTAAGTGTTGACTAGTGTTGGGCACTGAAAACAACTAGAGCATGCAAAACAGCACTATGCAGATATCCTGACCATCTCTGTAACCAAGAGCAGCACAATGCTCACCATGAATTACTTAACCCTGTGAGTTATTTCATAATGCAATTGTACTGCAAAGTCCTTCCCAGCTCAGAATAAAATCCTCTCAGTTTAAAGCTTTATTGCTAGCGTGCAGTAACAAAGTCCTTTGATGAGGCAGCAAATTACAGCTCTATTGAATTCTTTGTAAACATCTGCAAAACTGCCAGATAAGGACACAGGATCAGGATGGCTTAGGATACAGGGTGCACAGGTTTAGAGGATTCAAGTAGGCGGTACTTCAGGTGAGAAGCAGAGGGCTGAGATGCTTGTTCAGATGTGTGGTAAGAAAAGGATGCAGTAGACAACTCTTCCTCACACAACGTTTTTAAACAGTTGTAGAGTGAGGAAACCTGACCACTGCTCTCTTGCTTAAAATTTTAAAGGCCCTCTACCACCATCTCTGCATTGGCCACCTTAAAGCCTAGTAAAGCCATGAAATTTCCAGGAAATCTTAATATCACCCAATTCAAGCATTGCCATGCCAGATGGAAGCTTAAGATTCTTGCTTATGTCATATCGATGACTTGTCAGTCCAGGCAATCTCACTCGGTTCAACAGTAGGACATTCTACGTTGGCTTCTCCTTGTCAGGAAATCTGCTGTAGGGTAAACTGTTTCCTTACACAAGCTTCTGGCGGTGCGTTTTCCTTTGCAATGATACAATCTGAAGATTTACGAATAGCAAGAGGACGCCGGGCACTTTTCTGTGTTTGACCTGTAGAACAACTAAGATAAAGTTATATTGCGTTAAATATTTACGAGCATAAATTCTTGAGAGAAATCTCTGAAGATCAGAAGCTAAGTTTACTGGCCACTTCAATCTGAACCACTTTCTAAACCAGAAAATTGCAATACATAGTGCTCTCCAGAATGAAGAAAATTTATATAGTACCCTAAGCAGCTTGTGAAAAGATCTAGAAACAACAGGAAAATATTTTCTGGCCATGTACTCTCCCAAGTAGTGTAATGAAATTAAAAAAAAAAAAAAAAAAAAAAGGACACAACAAAACACACCCACACCCATACAGGAGGCAATTCAGCTGCTAGAGAAAGTGGCTGGTACTTCAGTTTTTCCCTCCCTCCCAAATCTAGGTCTTCAATAATTCAACCTTATATTCTGGCTTGCTGAAGTAGATGATTCATCAAATATGGAGAAAAATGTAGCAGGATCCAGTGGAGGAAGGAGAGCTACATCTGTAAAAGAAAACCAAAAGACTCTTACATCAACAGTTTTTCCACAACAGCATATCCGATACTTCTTAAAACATTTAAAAGTACTACTCCTAGCAGGAAGTTACAGAACTGTTTAAAGAATCTTATGGGCAGAGAGAGAGTGTTCAAACAAACAAACAAAGCCAGCTTGGTTTTGTCATGTCAAAGAAACACATAAATATCTTTACCTTTCTTACTCAGGCTGGCTTCAGCTCCCTGATCTTCCTGTTCATCCTCAGAGTCCAAAAACACACTCCCTCCCTGCATACCTGGGCATACATCAGGAGACTGGATAACCTCTGTCAAAAGGCACAGTAGTCGGCTCAGATCAAAAGTAAATTTCTTCAGCATGCACTCTTCCCAACAACAGAATTTAGAATACAGCAAATAGATAAACAGTTTCCAGTTGTAGACTGCTACCAAATCCTCAAAAAAAGGACTAAAGATGGTATCAATCTTAAGAGTAGTTTGAATATTTTTCTTTTTTTTTTTTAATAATAAATGAGTTTTAGTAAAATTGCATACAAGAAAATGAAGAAAGCTCTTCAACTATTAAAAAAAAAAAGCTCTTCTGATTGAAAGTTTCTTCRAACAACAGCAGATCTCTTCACCAAGTGCCTCAGACGCTCAGGCAATTGACATTAGCACATTCTTATTTTCATTCTTCTAATCCACCCGGGCTTTGGTTTTTAGTTTGTTGTAGGTTTTTGCTATTCATCTGAAAGAACACTTTCCTTCAGTACAACCTTCTCCTAAATGGTAAAGATTTAAATAATACTTACTCTTGGAAGAAGCTGGTTTATGCAGTTGAGTATCTTCTGACAGCTGGGATTCACTGTGAACAAGACACAAACTTGTTTCTTATATTTTACACACTTTCACAAAACATAAGTAGACTTAGTAAAAAAGCAAGCCAGGTTGTCTTATACTAGCTGTAAGAAACTAATTCTTTGAAGATTTCAGATTCTGTTTATAGGCTGAGGCCTAAGGATACCCTTTCTCTATACGAAAGCAGTTTTTCTGTTAATGATCCATGCTACCCATAACTAGTCATCCCCACAAATTTTCTCATTGCCTGCAAAGAAAATCTATACTACCTTTGCAAGCAAGGCTGTTTCTCTCCAAGTTCTGTTGCACTGGAGAAAGCAATTTCTTGCAGTCCCAAAGGTGGTGAAGACTCTCTTGTCTCTGCTGGCTATAGGAACAGGAGCATATTTTGGTTCCACATTGATGAAATCACAAGCCATGCAAGAAAGTTCCAAGAATACTATGACAATCTTGTGTAGGTCATAAAAGCCTTGATGGATTAATAAGTGTCTTTAGCCATTTTTGTTTGAACTTAATTTACTTGCATGAGAAAGTTCATTCTCTTTGTTTTCTTTTACTCTACTAAACAAACAAATCCCTACCACACACAGATTTTACTCTTTACAACTATATAAAACTTTCACGTGGTATTTTTGTTAACCAAGAGGCTATACTGCATCTATTAAATGTGTTTGTAAGCAGTTACATAACTTGCATCAAATTCAGAACATTTTGCATTTCATCATTTAAAACATATCTATTACTAATACAACGTTTTGGAAGGGGCAGAGGGGAGAACATATTTTATTAGCCCAACTGATACAGTCAGGAACAAGAAAAGCTTTAAAATTATTAACTTTTACTTGTGATTTGCAACCTACACGAAAACTAGGGTTTAAAATTGCTGTCAACACACAAAAATAGCAGGTTGCTTTCCAACTAGTTAAGCAATACCTGACAACGATAGAGCAAAGTATACTTGCTTAGTATTTAAGTAAAATTAGAAGGGTCTCTGCTCTAGACTGTTCTGAACATTAAAAAAGATCTAATGCATGATAAGTGTACTACTGTCTATAAGTTTTGGAAGCAAGAATCAGATATTGCTTTGCCACCCTTTATTCATTTCCCTAGCTTCAGCTCCTTCTGGCTTCTTTTGCATTACCAACTTCTCTAGATAGAAGGAAACCACTGGTGATTAGAGTTTAAGGAGGAGTCATTTACCCTTAAGCACTCAGCACTCAGCAGACCTTTATTAAATAATTTAGAAGTTTATATCTTAGCATAAATTATCTTGCCCGATTCCTAAATAATTTCACCAGTATTGTTAAGTTACACCACAAGATTAAAGCTTTTGATTTTACACCCCTGTAGTGAATGCTGGGGAATATTTGTTTGAACTTACATTGGAAGTGTCACCCAGTAAATGAATGTGTACAATTGACTGCAGCATCCTTTCCAAGAAAGGAAGAAGTATTAGCCAAGAAACTTATTAGATATTCTTCCACTAGCGCTATCACTTAAAATAGTAGCTATTTGCAGGAGAGCAGATAAATGAAGAGGTCAATACCTGTTCATGTGGTTGTTGCTGCTTGTCATCTTTCTTCAGTTTCTTCTCCAGCTCCTCAATTTTTCTTTGCATCTCTTCCTTCTTCTGTGCTATGGCCTGCATCTCCTCTAAAGAATGAAAAGCTGGTAAGACACCATGCATATTTCAGATGCAAGCTGTGGCTAAAGGCTAAATACTTCATAAAGGAGGTTAAAACCTCTGGTGTCCTTTCCCTGTTCCCTGGGCTATAATGGTAAGCTGTCAACTGTGTTGCTTTCTCTATACCTCAGAGTGGCTAAAATAACTGTTCCAGTGGAACAGCAGCTGCAGTAAGAAACTGGCATACCAATAAAAACCGAGAGTACAATTTTATGATTTTGCCTCAGGAAGCCTTAAGTCATCCCACTTTGAGGCATACCTTCTGTTTTCTTTTTTGCTTGCTTTCTGTAGATTTCAGCTCGAATCTCTTCCAAAGAAAATTCTTCCACTCCAGCATAAACTTTATCTTTGCAATACATCACCATCTCTTTCTTTTCCTGAGTATCCTGCTGATGGTTTTGCACTCGCTGTAGCGGATCCTCCTCTTTCTCAGGTTTGCGAGCACTTAAAACATGGTTTATGCTGGGTTCAATTTTGCAAGGAGTCCTGAAGAAACAAGAAGTTAATATTTGGGGCTTATGAACTTCACTGTCACAAAGAAAAGCCAGTACTGGTGAAAAAAGAGCTAATTTCAGAATCTAGCTGCAGAACAGCCTAAAAGACATTCTGATCAATTGATAGACAAACAAAACAAGAAAGAAAAATGCAATGATAGCACAGAAAGAGAAATACATTGACTCATAATTGTGTAAACCAGAAAAAACAAGAAAAAAGTGATAATAAGGCCCAGCCAAAAGAAAATAAAATTCTTATGATACTCTAAATTGCTGTGCATTCTGGAGTGGGATTTATTTTTACTTTAGCTCCTGTGATCTGTGTGAATGCACAGGTGAGAAGTCCCTAATCATCCTCCAAAACAGAGTTTACCTTAAGAATTAGCAGACCTTAAAAATGAAAGATCTTGAACTAGATTGGGCTTGCTATTTGAGACTAAAAAAAAAAAAGTTTAAGATGCAATAAAACTAGAGGTTGCTCAAGGAAAAGTGTTCTGCATACTGAATGACAGAAAGTAATTTCCCAGTTATCCATACATCAGTAACTGCAAAAACTCAATGAGAAATATGTTTAATTATGGTTTGGGCGATTAGTTAATTCAAAACAGTTAAAAAGACATTGCTAAGAAAACTCTATTAAGTTTCACCTCTAAATGGACTCACAACCCTAAGACCAGTTCAGAGACTATGAGGCACAAAATGCACTAACAGTTGGGTTTAAGTGTTTTCCCCCCTACCTCCCCTCTTCAGCAGGGTGGGATGGAAGGGGTTAATTAGCTAGGTCACTATGGGGTCCTTCTACTCAAACTTCTGGATGACACTTGATAACATGATTTGTAACATCTTTACACTGTGTCAACACACCTCTTTCCATCTACAGTAGTTGACTGCTGCAACATGAGGCAATGGACTCAAAAGCCAAAAAAGGTCTACTTTTAAACTCTTTAAACTCTACATAGTATAAAGCTACATACAAACTCTCTGCCTAAGCTACTTACAACTAATTTAGCAAATTCATGTTTAAAACATGATGCTCAACTCCCACCCATTCCTTTCTTTTCCCCTGTGTAGACAGCGGCTGCCTTCTGTAAATAGTAAGTCCTCATCTAAGAGAGACCAGCATGTCAGGAGATCTAATTATATGGTATTACTGACTTCCAGGAGCAAGAAATAGTTTTATAGTTTAGACTATCTTAATGTTTTACATATTCTAAAACTATGGTATGCCTTTGGTCAGAGCTACTCTGCAGTCCACATGCAACACACAAATCCCATGGGAAAAAATTTACTGTTAGCTACCTCTCAACATTCTTTGATTATATATTCAAAATCAAGGAAGCAATCTGTAATATCAGTATCTGTCATATTGAAACCGTAACAAACATTCTTTTTCAGCCCTCTGTTAGAAAGAATCCATGCTTACACTACAGCCCTCATTAGCCACCAGAAAAAGAAAGGTAATCAGCTTTTCAAAACGATGCATTTTTTCCCTACTGTAACAAAATGGAGCTAGCCCATCTCCTGGGATTTATCAGCATTTCAGTGAGCACTGTACAAAGAAGAAGGTAGCGTCAGGAAAACAGCCTGCTCCTCCATAACCTAAGCAACACTGTTGTCATGGAAACTTTGATAGCTTGTTTCAGAATAAAACTCCATTTAAAGTCAGCATAAAGTTCCCAAGATAGAGGAAAACAGCAATAAGCCTGTATCAATTTGGGACTGCTTTCACAACAAACAGTATCCTAAGAGAGGTAACTGTGGTTTTGTGTAAACATACCAAGTTAAACCAGTAACTATTTAACCTATTTACCAGGTACAGACATGACACAGATTGCCAAATAATGGGCACTGACAGTCAAATACTTTTCATGTCCCTATGAATTCTCCTCTGAAGCCTCTGCTGTGCAGCTAAAACACTGATAATTCCCAGGTTGACCAATTTTAAATCTTTGTATAGCTAGAGGTTTGACTACTCAGTCAAAAGAGTCAGAATCTTATGAAGCAGCTTTGAAAAAATTTCAAATGCATATTCCCATTTCAAACTAAGGTGAAGACTCACACTGCTTGTTGCTGAGCTGACTCTTCCACGTACGGGGTGAAGTTAGGCAATGCACAGGGCACTTCCATACCAGAATTAGCACTACTGCGAGGACGCTGAGGGAGAAAGAGTCAATGTTGGCAGCTTAAAAATTCATTTTTAAACTCTACATTCCTTTATTCTCTGAATCTCCATTTTCCCAGTCCTTGGCTCTGCTAGTTTTTCTTATTAAAAAAATATATACATATAAGTATGCATATATACACACACACTCACTTCCCCCAAGGCTGATTCACAAGACTAATTCCCTTCTGATACCTTAACCAGGTAGAAATCTTCAGCTGGGCACTAGCACCTAGAAAAGTTAAACACATAACCCCCCACCTCCACATCCTCAACAAAACCTAGTTTCTTTGTTACACTGAGGGAAAGCAAAGCAGGGCATTCCGTTGTTCCTCATTTGTTTTCCAGAGAGGCTACAATCGTATTTTTCTAATTCAAGATTGATTGTTCCAATTCTTTAATATTAATCTCCTCTATTGCCTCCAAAGAGCCTCCAGACTTCTCCATTTTCCTCTCAGGGGCCATTCCAACACCACAAAAATCCCTTAAGAGTAACTGCTTTTGGAGTCGGTTATTAAAGAGAAGACAGATGGAATTTAGTCTGCCAACATTTTATTCTCATCTGCTTATTTGAAATTCCCCGAAATTCTCAGGCAGAAAAACTTACGTAGTGGAGATATTTTACAGATTGGTTTGTGTTTTCCACTATCTTTCATACAACTGTATATTCAACCATCTTCATTCTGGCAGCCACAGACAAACCTCTTTCCTTTGTGTAGCTTTTAATACATCATAAAGTGTTCACAAAAAATTATTCTGCTAGAATGAGCACCATACTTGACTCTTTTTTTAATTCCCTTTCACTCAACTCTTCTGTTAGTTGCAGGTTTTTTTTTTTTTAGTGGCATCTAACAAATAACAAACCGCATGAAAGGGGTAACAGATAGGACACAAGTATTTGGGGACCAAAATGGATGCATTAAGCAGCCTGAACCAAAGTGTGAACAGCAACCAAAAAAGGTTTCACATTAATGATTTTTCCTTCTCATTCTTCTCAACTAAATTAAACCTGTGATTTACTGTAAACTGTTCCGTTCACTTAATCAAGTTGCTTGTCATCTGGCAGCAATTCCTCCTGGAGTTTCCATAAATTTTAGCCCTTTGCTCATCACCCCTTAGTTTTTATTTCTAAGCATCAGGCTTCTACAGTGATAAGTCTCAAATATTTTTAATCTTCTGATTACTTTACATTTTTCCTGTCTATCCTGCAAAGGACAGAGAAGCACTAGGGATTATCTAAGGACCTATAAACCAAACTTGATTTCATAGGCTTCAGGTTTTTTTTCAAATAATGTCTTGGATCGTTTCTCTAGAAGAATGATTTAAACACCCTTAGCACAGCTTCTCCTTTTCATGCCTCCAGCATCAGATTAAACAGTTAGAACCTACTTTCTGACATTGCTATTTTCATCTACCTGCAAGATGCCCTATATTGCTAGGACAGGTATTCCACTGACACAGCTGTTTTCAGTTCCTTTGATCTCCACTTTTCTGGACTACGATTCTTCCCTCATCAGCTCCTCAAAGCAGATTTGCAGAATGCTGCACATGCCTCGTTTTCATAAGAACATGGGCAACAAGTTCTTCCTTCAGGTTGTATTGTACAATATTAATTTAACTCTTGCTCTCATGGTTCGCAGAAGTAACTGATGTTTAGCTTCTCTCCCTTTCTTTGGCTAGTGTCTTTTTCTTCTTATAGTCCTTTCCTGCTCTCCAAACAGGTTGGCAAGACACCTCTACGGATCTTCCTGGTTAGCAAGAATTAGAATTTCTTGATTTACGAAGCTGCAGAATTTTTAAAACTATGCTAGCAAGGCCAGCTTGTCTACCTTGACTACATGGGATGGCTTCAGGAAGAAACTAGAAAGTTCTACAGTTACCAGTAAACACAAATCTGGTGTAAGGGGAAGCATGACCTTTTTCCCAGGGAATTAAGAGAAGTCATCGACTTACACCCACCTTCTTTTTTACCAGCCCAACTTGAGATTCCTTACCCTGCCAGAGTTCCAAGGTCCTGCACTTAATTCATTCTCCTTCGCCTTTGGAGCTGGAGGTGCTGCCCATGGCTGAGGGGTAAGTACAGGAATCCCAGCTCCAGAAGCTGAATTTTCATCAAACACAGCAAAACGTAGACTATTTGAAAGCTGCTGAGAAGTTGGATTCTGTAAGCTTCTGTTTCGGTTCATGGCTATAAGCAAGGAGAATTATGCAGACTAACCTTTAGCCTACCATACTCAGATGCAAGTTTCACAAAAGTGTATTATTCTTCCAAGGACATGTGGTTTCATCAAATGAATGTACCTTTAAGTGAATCTCCCACACGACTAATTGGTGCTATCACTTTTTTCTTCCCCCTGCCTTTTAGATCTGCCAATGAGCTTCTCTGAGGTTCTGCAGTTCCCAGAAGATCCGGGTCTTTTTCATCAGCAGCTTCCTCAAGCCCCAGTAGTGTCTGCCGAGAAACACGGGCCTGAAACTGCCTGCAAAAATATTGGAAAAGTCAGCATAAAACTTCACCCTACCAGGTATCCACTCAAGCACTTAAAAATAGTCCAAGTTCCCCCCTTTAGGGGGAAGCTTACCTGTGATGGGACTGGAGCTTGTCCAAAGGCTCAGCCTTACGCTGAATACCTTCCTGGAATATTAAGTCTGCTTTCTTAAAGCTTCCTCTAGCCTCAAGTTCTTCTGCCCATGTGATATAGAGTAGCGCCAGCGTTGTGCCAATTTCCTGGCTATGTAGATAACTGTACAGATCCAAGGGCTCATTACAACAATTCCCCTGAAATATCCAAAGTATTTTTATAATTGCATTGAACTACAAAAGGATTCCAAGTCAACACCTGCTTTTTGATGCTCCTTCATGACCCCTATTGATTTAAATACAAGTCTTACAGGAACAGTTCCAGAGGCAGGACATATGATTGTATCATATCACAATACATAAGATAAAGAAAAGAAATTCAATAGGGGAAGAATGATAATGAGAAAGACCTCTGACTGCATGTATGTATTTGACAATATTATAACCACTCCCTTAATTCTAGCCTACATATTCAGAGTCAGTCATTTCTTAGAACTTTCATCTGAGATAATTCAGTTTCTGAAGTATGGCACATCAGTATTTGTGAGAATAGTGATTTTATCTTTAGATAAGTACAATATATTTCTAATCAATATAGGAACTGGTAAATCAGCTCAGAGAGCTAAACCTAGAGAAAAGTGACCCTTTAAGAAAACAGAACAAACAAACAAAAAAAAAAACCATAGTAAAGCAGACAGGCAAGACCAGAACACTCAACTTAGTTTTGCAATAGAAAACTGAAGAAGTTTGTAGCTGTCCAAACTGAACGATCCTGAAAAACACTTGAAGATGCTATTAAAAGTGAGAAGTGGAACTGAAGAGTAGATAACACATTTGCAGAGAGATACTCCTAATATTGCACTAGTGGCAAAGCATATTCTTTGACTCTGTTATTAAGAAATTCAGCTTAGCTATGTGCAAATGATATCCCAAAGTATCAAGAAAGAGCAGCACCCAAGAAATATTCACAAAACACTTACAAACTTGAGCCAGAGATTAAGATAGCGGGGATCTTTGTAGTATCTCTGCTGTTCATTGAGTGCTTTCACAGCCCTTTCCAATACTGCTGGGAGATTGCTCTCCTTTCCACCTTGGGGGAATGTTTGCTCTGTCCACTTGATGTACCTAGAGACAGAATATAATCATAGGAAGTTAGTTCTGGATAAAATACACGGCCTCTGTTTCTGTATAATGTTAGGAGAGAGACAGAAAACAGGCATAGTACTGAAACAGACACTACAGATTACTTCCCCCCCCCCCCAAAAAAAATTTGTTATAGAATTGCTCTTTTAACAAGTTTAGCATTAAATTAAAATAACTTCCTTCAAGCTTTTATGAGGGAATCTAACATTTTAGTGGCATAGATCTAACTTTTCCATTCATTCTTCTGAAATAAAAGGAAGCTTACCGGTCCCAGACATCCAGTGGATCATCTCCAGAGTAAAACCGTATTTCTGATTCAAATTCTCTAGAAAAGATATTATCCAATCAATAAAGACATTTGTAAAACTATAAAAGTGTCTCCTGCTGTGTAAACTAAGACCTCCACTCATACTACCTTGTAGGTCCACAATAAAAAAAGTTAGGTTATCATATATTTAGACATGATCTTATACTGTGACCCAAAGAATCAAAAAAAAAAAAATAAACATTTGCACCCTTCATCAGGATGGAAGTGGTAGAAAAATTACTTACAAATATTTTACAAAAACAGAGACATTGGCACAACCTTTCCAAAGCATACTTCAAAGAATTTCTATTCCAAAGTTTATATGATCTCCCTTGACAGAATTCTTGTTCTGTTTTGAAAAGTTTTTAGCAAATGGAAAGATCGCAAAGAAAAATTTCATTTTTCCATGAAACATCCTTTATTTATGTTAAGGAGGAGATTAGATTACACAGGATGATGGAAAATGCTTGATCAGACAGCTACAGAACTGCACTGGAGAGCACAGTGAAGACATTAAGTGGCCACACTGACAGTCACCATCTGGTCTCTTTGGTCAATTCCCATACATCATTCCATCTTTGCAACATGATGACTTCTCCCTCAGACATCACAATATTAGGAAGTATTTAGCTCTGGAGAAATAACCTGCTTCAACAGATTACTGTATGAAAGACTCTGCTCTCCCTTTCAGTGATTTTACTTGACAGATTACCACTGGGAAGTTAAAAAAACAAAACACCAACCACCTTCCTCCCTGTAACCTTATTTCTCTTAATGAGTACATTTAAAAGCACAATAAAATCTCCTTAGTGTTTGCAGTTTAAATGCTCCATTGCTAACCTACAAATAGAATTATCCATGGCACTAGTATTCTCTCTGTACAGCATGCACAGCAATTAGTCTTAAAATATCTGTAGTGTGATGCCAGCATAGACACCAGTTACTAAAATTCTTGCTCTTCTGTTCTCTTTTGTTTATGCTCATGAGATTAGTAGAGATAAAGGAGGTATAGGAAAATTGATAAGAAGGCAGGAAGGGGGAAGAAGGTGTCCAAACGTTGCTCACTGTTTTTTGAGTTGAACAGCAGTGTGGATGGAGGTCTCCTGCTGAGCCAGGGCTTCCTGCAAGGTGGACATGACCCGTCCCTGCCTGAGGGGCTGCACATTTTCTTTGCTCAGCTCCCACTCATCGTTCCACTCCTGTGACATGACAAACTCTCCCTTAAACTCTGTGTTAATGAAGAAACAATAGAGCAAATACACAATTCATTAGGCAGGGTACTAACTTGAAACCCGACAGATCTGGGTTTAATTAGCTGATCCACCACACACTTCCCATGTAGCCTTAAGCAATCATTTAGGCCCCAACTTTTAGAGAAAATCAGGTGTTTGATCCCCTTTCATGGAAAACATATGAAACAAGAGCTAAGAACCTCTTTATAGGCAAGAATCTCGGACAGATGATCTTAGCAGGAGGAGCTGCGACACAATAAGGCGTTTCCTTCCCCACCGCCTGTTCCCTTCCGCCCCCCTCGCTGAGGCGGATCGGCGGTGATCTCCTGCCGAAGGGAGGCTCAGCAGCCCCGTTAGCCGGGCCGGGACTCCTGGCTCCTCACCTGCCGGAGGGAGCTAGCAGCACAGGAGAGACTCGACCCTTGTCTCCCTGCGGCCAGGCTGCGACCGGAGGGGATGAGGAGACACAGGACGAAAGGAGAAGGGGCTGTTTGCTAGACGGTTCCAGAGCGGCTTGCAGAAAAGCGCTCTCGGATCTCAGGGTCGAGCATGGCGGCTTCTCCCCAGGATGCACACCCCCTGCCCCTTTCCTCCACGCCGAGATGAGGGGTCCCGTGCCCTCTCGGCAGCGGAGGGAAAAATTAGGCGTCCTTCAGCCCGTGTTGCCCCGCCACAACCCACATCCACACGCAACCAAGTGCGGCGGTACCGCCCGACCCAGCCCCGCACTCACACAGCGCAGCAGTCCGTGGGGAACGCGCTAGCACCGCAACAGCCACAGCCTTACCTCAGCCACCTTCGAAATTCAAACTTCAACCGCCTCCAGCTTCCTCCCCATTGGCCAATGCGTTCAGCGCCCCCTTGCCGATTGGCTGCACCGTGGGCCGGCGCTGCATGATGGGAGCTGTAGTTTCCCTCCGGCGGCTCTCGCCGCAGGCCCGGGCGCTGGCGGCACCTCCGTGGGGCGCAGCCTCCTGGCGGGTCCGCCCGAGGCGGGCGGGAGGCTGCGCAGCGCCGCACCCTCTCTCCTGCGGTTGACGTGTTTGTACTACAACAAAATATGTAATGCATGTGGAAAGACATATAAATCCAGGCATAACATCAGGCATAAAATGGTCTCTTAACTTTTTCGGCGGTTCCATTAAAGTTTATCGTGCAAGTGTTTATCTCAATTTATCCCGGTTACCACCAAGGTGAGAATCAGAAGTTAAGTCTCTGTCATTCATCACAACAACCTCTCTGTGCAGTATTTAATATAAATTAGATGTTTTACGCTATTGTGGGAGTGAATGGCCTGCATACAAATTGGCGCAGGCCTGCTGAGGCTCTTACGACGACAGCACAACTGAATTTTCAATGTCTAAGGTTCTGTCCAGGAATGAAAACTCAGATATGTCCAGAGCAATGACCCAAGTCTCCTTGTCATCCTTTTTGGGCTCCTCCATGAGTCTGGGAAGAAACAGATAGAGGACAACACATAACATGATAACTTGAGCTTTCTGTTTCCAAAAAAACCATCTATTTTAACATGATAGATAATAGCATTAACCCAACTTCATTAGTATTCTACTCCCAAGGGACAACATAGGATGCTTCAGGAAAATGATACCATGCAATAAGTCAAAGACTTTTTTTTGCAGAGTTAACACTGTTGCATGCAAAAGAAACCAGCAAAGGTTTAGCCTTAGATGGTGCTTCATAATACTCAGAAACCAGGAAACCCCATTTAGTGCTGAGAATTTCATGAGAGTACAACTACCTTTTCAGCCTTTCCTTTGATATACTACAGGAACACTCCAAGACCTTCATCTCATGGAGTTTCAGAGAGGAGTAACCTATATTATAACTGTTTCCCAAGCTTGACTACATTTTCTAAGCTATTTGAAGAGGAAAAGGTAAAGTTTGAAAGCAGAGTTCTTGAGCAGCTCATGGGGAGAAGGTAAGACACATTGAGATATAACATGTTTAGACTGAAGATGTCCTGTAATGCTAATGTTATTGCATAGATCTGAATTTCAATCCTTGCACCTACATTTTTCTGCAGAGCTTTCATATAGTGAGTATTGCCTCTGTTGATATGAGTAGATCTTGTATATCAGGTTGTCCCGTTAGCATGTGTTTATAAAGCTATAGAACCGTCTGGTGTTTATTTGACATTTGAGATTTGGCTGTGTTGAGCCACGAACAGGGGAAAGAGACATTGGAGGGGAGGCTTTAGGAGAAGTACTTCATGCCTTGCACACATGGAGAGAACAGGCAATTTAGAAGAATCCACATTTCCTTCAAGGCAAAAGGGTAACAAAGGGAAAGGCTTCAAGAATAAAGGGTCTCTTTGTTCTTCTTTTCATCCTGCTTCAGCCACTGCCTTTGCTGTCTCTAAACAACGTCATCTTTTGGCTGGTTCCCTCTGTTAGAAGCACAAGATGGGACTGTGCTTTCCAAATGCAATTTCCATCTAAGTATTACGACTGGGTCACTGCTCTCTGCAGCTCATTTCTACAACCTCCATTTTAATTATAGTTCTAAATCTGTTCCTTTAAATCTATTTGGCAGACTGCTTTATTTTGTTTTGGTTGATTGGATAAAGTATATATTTATAAAAACTAAAAGGGCATAATTTGCTTTAAGTCTGCTTGATGGAGTTGATTGCTGTTCTTTCAGTTTTCATGTAAAGGTCTGCTGAGGTCACTTTTATTAGGACTAAGCAACCAAGTAATGAAAAAAGAAATTATACAAATCAGAATAAAATTGAAGTGACTTTTTTTTTTGGGGGGGGGGGGGCACCTTTCAAAGCTAAAGGCACAGTGTCTCCAGGGCAAATCAGGTTAAAACAGGTCTTTTACAATAGTTTATTATTCATTGGGAACTTATTCTTTGAAGTCAAGTATAATTTTCTCTGGATTATGTGATTGAAGAGAACAGAGTTCATTATTGCTTCAGATATATGGTAGATAGTTCTGCTATGCTGCAGACAAAAAGAACAGGTCTCCAGGTATCTTCCAACATTTCAAAACTAACCCCAGGATTGTCCCAGGCACTCTAATTAACCATGTACCAAAGTTGTTTTTCTATTAGAGGCAAAAAGGGCAAAGGAATGAGGTTTGCTTTCAGCTGTGCCGATGAAGGCTTACTGAAATCAATGGGGTCATTCAGTTATAAACAGGGGGCACTTTCTGACATCTGGGAACTGGTTTTGTTTCTGTTACTCCCTGGATGTAGAATATCTGTATTTTACCTTTTGATTTTTCAAACCCCCTGTTTGTGCCTGCTGATTTGGATTCAGGTTTTACAGTTCGCACTGGCAGCCGAGAAGGGAAGTGACTTCTTTCCTCATTTAGAGGCTGAGGATGAAAATGAAATGGCCATCTCTTTGGTGTATGTTACTCCAGAAGAGGGTGCTCGAAGCTCAGAAACGAGGTGAGCATCTTATCCCTTGGCAGCTGTGTAATTCATATCTGTGAGCATTTCAGCTTCCCTTCAGCCTCCGGCTGTAATTTCAAATTCAGATCTACCATTGTCGCACCGAAACGGCTATTTTCCCCCTGCAGATTTTTTTCACATCTGCCAACATATGTTTTTTTACCATTTCAGCAAGGGTTAAACTAATGTTGGACCAAACTTCTTCAAATTATGCTCCACGTGGTCATCTTGGATCACAGAGGGTTATTCCAGGCTGGTGCAGGAAAAAGAAACATGGAAACAATTGCACACCTCACATTGCAACATATTTTTCAAAGATTAGAGCTGGCATTACATTAGAAGAAAAAAAGGACTGATCTGAGCCAGATTCCCACATTATATACAATATGTTAGGAGTCACTTTTAAGTCTGTTATACATTTAGAGAATCCAGATTCTTGAATTAATGTTTTTTTCCTGAGGAAGCTATGCAACAGCTTTCACTCCTGTTTCTATGTCCTTTAACTAATATTAATGTGAATCTGTGAGCCAATATTTTGAACCTGTGGAGAAGAACTGCAGTAAGCTGATCAGAGGTTGTGTTTTATTTGTTTGCTTTGGTTTTTAACTCTAACAAATAAGCCTTGAAGACTCCTACTTCTGTGTAATTTGTTCCTTAGCACTTTGCATCCATCAGAGATACTGCTCTAACTGATCTTTGCATGGCTAAAACAGTCAGATAATCAGTAGAGAGAGGCAACCATCCCTGGAAAGGTGATGGAGCAGCTCATCCTGGAAGCCATCTCCAAGCATGTGGAGGACAAGAAGGTGATCAGGAGTAGTCAGCATGGCTTCACCAAGGGGAAATCATGCCTAACCAATCTGATAGCCTTCTATGATGAAATGACTGGCTGGGTAGATGAGGGGAGAGCAGTGGATGTTGTCTACCTAGACTTCAGCAAGGCTTTTGACACTGTCTCCCATAGTATCCTCATAGACAAGCTCAGGAAGTGTGGGTTAGGTGAGTGGACAGTGAATTGGTGGATTGAGAACTGGCTGAATGGCAGAGCTCAGAGAGTTGTGATCAGTGGCACAGAGTCTAGTTGGAGGCCTGTAGCTAGCGGTGTCCCCCAGGGGTCAGTACTGGCTCCAGTCTTGTTCAACTTCTTCATCAATGACCTGGATGAAGGCACAGAGTGCACCCTCAGCAAGTTTGCTGACGATACCAAACTGGGAGGAGTGGCTGATACGCCAGAGGGCTGTGCTGCCATTCAAAGAGACTTGGACAGGCTGGAGAGGTGGGCAGAGAGGAACCTCCTGAAGTTCAACAAAGGGAAGTGCAGGGTCCTGCACCTGTGGAGGAATAACCCCATGCACCAGTACAGGTTGGGGGTTGACCTGCTGGAAAGCAGCTCTGCGGAGAAGGACCTGGGAGTGCTGGTGGACACCAAGTTAAGCATGAGGCAGCAATGTGCCCTTGTGGCCAAGAAGGCCAATGGTATGCTGGGGTGCATCAGGAAGAGTGTTGCCAGCAGGTCAAGGGAGGTTATTCTCCCCCTCTACTCAGCCCTGGTGAGGCCACATCTGGAGTACTGCGTCCAGTTCTGGGCTCCCCAGTACAAGAGGGATGTGGCACTACTGGAGCAAGTCCAGCGAAGGGCTACAAAGATGATTAGGGGACTGGAACATCTCTCTTATGAGGAAAGGCTGAGAGAGCTTGGCCTGTTTAGCTTGGAGAAGAGAAGGCTGAGAGGAGATCTTATCAACGTGTACAAGTATCTGAAGGGAGGGTGTCGAGAGGATGGGACCAGACTCTTTTCAGTGGTGCCGAGCGACAGGATGCGAGGCAACGGGCACAAACTGAAACACAGACACTTCCATCTGAACATGAGGAAAAACTTTTTCACTGTGAGGGTGACAGCGCACTGGAACAGGTTGCCCCGAGAGGTGGTGGAGTCTCCTTCTCTGGAGATATTCAAAACGCGCCTGGATGCAATCCTGTGCAATGTGCTCTAGGTGACCCTGCTTGAGCAGGGGGGTTGGACTAGATGATCTCCAGAGGTCCCTTCCAACCTCAGTGATTCTGTGATTCTGTGATCTTCAAAGCCCAAGTCCATGACCAGATTTGGCCTTTTATAGACCTGCATAACAGATATGAAATGATTATCATTCTAAGCTGGTATACAAATAAGAATCAGAACTTGAATGCGGATGGAGTGAAAGATTTCTTAAATCTACCTGCAGTTTCAAACACATTTGAAAGACTTTGGAGTTTAAGAATGAGATTTTAAAGATACTTGTCTGCTCATTTCCCACCAAAAAAATCACTTCAGCTTAAGCAGCTATATGCTTCTCAGTCCTGGACAGAAGAAGGATCTATGCAGAAGCAAGTGCATGAAACTACGTGTGTAAAGTTTACGACTATTTAGTTCCCAGCAGATCTGACAAGTCCATATTAGCACCATCTATTTTAGGTCATTTAATGCAATGTTCTTGATTAATGATATTTTCAAGTTATGGAGGATTATATAACATGATAGCATTTTATCCCATATGTTATGAATTAATTAGATGAAAATACAGATGGATGAATCACTCCATCTCTCTCATATTAAATAATGTTAAAAAACGGAGCGTGTGGGGTTTTTACCTTCTCTTCCATTACTTGTCTTTACAGAGAAATATATTGCAAGGCACAAGCTGGACACTCTGGCTAGGAGGTGTCACCAATAGTCTTTATTTTGCATTCAAAGCAGGATTTTAGCATCCAGAAAGCCTACATCCGCCCAGCTTTGCTAAAAGCCCTACACCTGAGGGGTCAGCAGTGACAGCAGCACCTGCTGACCTGCCTCCCCTCCAGAGCTGTCCATGAGTCTGGTCAGTCTTTGGGTCTGGTCAGTCTTTCCTGCTCGGTGACCTGATTCAGGGCCATGCCCACAGTGGCACTGTCTTCCCATGGATGTCTCACAATCATCTCAGGAGCCCAGAGCTGAGTTTTGGAAGAGGTAAGGTACCTCAGTCCAAAGTTGTCACCCCAAATCTTCCCTTCCCCTCTCACTGGATGGTACTGCTGTGTTGGAGGGGGTTGTTCCCTCGGCAGACGGTGGTGTTTACCCAGCGTTGGGCACCCCTGACTTCACCACCCCAGGATGCCTGATACCCAGTGCTGCCTCCTGCACAGGGACATGGTGCCCTGCAGCTCTGCTCTGTGAGTCCCCAGCACTGCACGCAAGGAGCGGCTCAGGGCTCAGCTCCCACCCTGACACAGGGGATCCCTGTTCTTCCCTTCACAGCCCCAAAGACCCCCCCATTCAAGTGCACCAAACACACACAGAGGAGATGAGGGACCCTCACACAAGGCAGCTAAACCCAGCTTTTCCCTCCTCCCTGCAGAGTCCCTTCATCATCATGTCTGTGCAGTGTGGAGCCTCTGTGTGTGGTTCTGTGTGTGCACACTGTTAAGTGCTTGTTTGTGCACCCTGGTGTGTTTGACTGTGCACACACAATGTGTGTGCACTGCGTTTCTGAATACAGGTTTTGTGTGCACGTGCGCATTAAGCATGCTGCATGTGTTAGTGCGCTGTGTGTGCTTGCTCTGTGGTGCACATGCGTGTATGCACCATGGTGTTTGTGTGTTTTCTGCTCCGAGTGCTCTCTGTGTGTGTCTGTCTGTGCATTGCTGTGTTTGGGCTCCATGTTCATGCACACTGTGGGATGGAGGTGGGGAATGTGAGCAAGCCCCTGTAGCAAGCCCCCACAAGATCCTTCCCAGGTGTTAACAACAGCCCCAGCCCCGGATTTGGTCACAGATGAAGCTGAGGGCCTTCATTTGCAGGCCCAGGGAAATCTGGTCTTCGGGATGCCCTCAGAGCATCCTGCCCTCATATCCCTGATGCTCAACCTGAACTGCTGCTCCCAGAAGCACAGGAGCTGCTGGAGCACCCAGCACTCGCTCAACTGGTGCTGGGGCAGGCTGGCTCCAACTGCCCACTGGATGCTGGAGGAGAGGCAGAAAGGAGAGCAAGAACAGCCCCACATGCCCAGGGAGTAGAGGTTGGAGCACCTGCAGCCAGGTGCTCTGCCTTCCCAGGGATGGAAAGGTGCTACCTGCCCAGGCTAGAGACACATGGTTGAGCCACTGGAGCGCTGCGAGATGCCTGCCAAGCCCTGCTCCTGCCCTGGCAATGCTCAGAGAGGGGCTGCTGCCAGTCTCTCTGGCAGAGGGGCAGAGTGAAACTCCCAGGGCTTGTGGAAGTGGTCGCTGAGGCACCATTTCCCTCCCGAGCTTGTCCTCTAGTGGAAAGCAGGAAAAGAAATAAGCACTCCTGTGGAAGGGGGATCAGGAGATCCCAGGCGTTGGATACCTCTGGTTTCTGGCACCTCAGAGCAGGGGACTGCACTAGAGGTCCAGTGGGCCACCCCCTCTGCCTGGGAAGTGCTGGCAGCTGCAGGCACCTGTAGCCTCAGCTTGCAGCATGAGCAGTTCTAGAGGGAGCATTTGCTTGACCCAGCAGCCAAGGACGGAGTCCATATAGGGAAGATTTTCCTGCAGTCGGAATAATTAGGCTTAAAATTGGCAGGGGGGTGTAGTCTGGTATGAGCAGTATTGTGTCCTTGATCAGTATCAGGAGAGAGAGAGATTATTTAATAACATAAAGGTCTGAAGCAATGCACCAGCTCAAGAACTCTAGAAGAGATCAAGGTCAGAAGGGCAGGTATCATGGATGGATATCATTGGTAGCATATCAGCAGAAGAGCTCATACTCCTAATACGGAGGTGTTGGGAGTTAGCAGTGGGTCTGTGACTGTCTCATAAATCCCTGAAGCCAGGGGGATTATTTTTCTGCCCGAGTGGGCAGGATCTGCTGTGGGCCTGCTCTTAGGCATAGGAATGGGCAGTCCTCGTTGGTACAACCCCTCTCAGTAGACTCTTGTACGGTCACAGTCTTATGTTTGTGCTGAAACTGCGGAGTAGACTATTCCCCAGACTAATTCTGCAGTAAGAGTAAGGAGGACTACAGGCGTAATGCAGAGAGATGTGAGGGGTTGCTCTTATGAGTGAGAGAGATGAGGGTAGATATGCCATCAGTGGAGATTACCTTGCTGAGTTATGAGGGGCATGTAAAAGGCGTGTGTGGCAGTAATTAAGGCTCTGAATCCTTCATACAGTACCATGAGGCTCAGCTCTTCTGTGCGTGTGACATTTGTCCCCCACTCCAACACCAGGAGCAGAGCAGATGGAGAAGGAAAATCTTTCTGAGGAGATGTGATCACAGGCACTATTTACACAAGGGGTCGGGGAAAGCACATTCAAAGAGAGGAACTTCTCGTCTGGACTAACCTCCAACACCTTATCAGCGCATGCACCTTCCTCCTTTGCTGCTGTTTGTCCTGCACCACGGGAAATGGGGTACAAATCTGGCTCTGCTTTTCCCTGGGTCTTGGGATGTGGGTTGGAATCAGGGACCCTCCCATTTCCTCAGCATTTGGGGCTCTCCTGACACAGAAATCTGCACCACTAAGACGCTCTGGCCAAGTGAGCGTGTTCAGCTGTTAACCGAAAGGCTGGTGTTTCATGCCCACCCAGGAAGAGTCATACATTTGGGAAAGGATTTGAGAGTACAGTGGTGCCTCATGCTCATAAGGCTGCCCATCTTCCTGCCTGCCCAACAGAGAGGGTTTTAAGGGATCATGGTCAGCAGGAGATCGATACTGGGGAACATCAAAAAGAGCGTCTCCCTCAAAATGCTGAGGTCCTACATGGACACCTTTCTAAGGACTGTCACCCACCCTTGGTTTGAATCTGATACTGCTCCAGGCACCCATCATGACACCCTAAGCCCTCCCCTGTGTCCCCAGAGGGGTGGATTCCCCTGGGGAGGTGCACTGGGTTTGGTCTCAGACAGGTAACATAGGGGTTATGAGCAGAGAGCGGCTCAGAGAGGAAGTGCCTGAATATGAGCAGCACCTCTGGGCCCAGTGTATGCTATGGAGGAGCCCTATCTACAGCCACCTGCGGGAGAGGCCCCAGTATTTTCAGGGGAAGATGAGGTGCTGATGTCCCCAAATCCCTGGGAGTAGACTATTCCTTTTTGGAGGAAGTGGCTCCTTTTGCCTACGCTTGTGCTGTTGCCCTTGCAGGCAGTGCTACCCACTGCGTGGACCTAGGTGTCCAGGTCTGACCCAAGCACCAGCCATCTTTGTGCCTCAGCAGTGTTTCAGCCACACAGCCTGCAAGTCCCACTTTTTGCTTTGGCTTGGGGCTGGCCATGGGAGCCTTCAACACCCTCCTTTCAGCCATGGAGGTGCCAGGATTTGGCTCCTTCCCTTCCCCAGCTCTGTTGCAGTTACCAGTAGGAGAAAGTCCCAGTTCCCCAGCAGGCCAGCCAGGCCCTTGGTGCCCAAGGCAAGTGTGACTGAACTCCAAGTCAGATTCAGCTTTCAGACAATTTATCTAACCGTTTAAACTGATTGTGGTTTTGTTTTCCAAGGAAAACCCTGTAATTCATGCACTCATGCTACAAATCGTAATTAGGTCCTGCAAACCAACACTGTCTTTGCGTGAGGCTGTTATCCAAAAAGATGGGAAGTTCAGCAAAACCTTCCTGCTGACAGGACACCCCAGTTCACAGCAAGGCCCTGAGGGAAGGCTGGAGCTGAACGAGGGGCTGGCAGAAACACCGCCGCTCTCTGCCAGCTCGTTCCTGTTGTGTTGAATTAAAGCAAGGTGCCTTTGCTGCCCATGTGATGGCGCCATCTGAACACACTTTTTTTCCTTCCGACTACTGCTGTGTAACATTTGTCCTAACAGGCACTAAGTTCTGTTTTGTTTTTTTTTTCTACGACTTTTGCAATAACTGGAACATAAGAGTTTGCGAGGGGAACAGATTGAGCAGCTGGGTCTGTAGAAGAACAGACTGCCAACTGGGAGCCTGGCACATGAGTGGCACTCTGACGGAGAGGATGGGATTTCAAATGTGCGCCAACAGAGGGAAGCCCGAGCAGCAGCAGCAGCAGTCAGGAACAGTTTGCAGACTGAGGGTGCCTGGCTTCAAACAGCATGCCAACACATAAGGCCAAAAAGCACCAACAAGAGGACGGCGAAGCACCAGCAGATGAGTACAGATTGCCGATCGAGGGAGCTCGTAATTCAGTGTGCCGACACACATGCCCAGAAGCCCAGACCGTGCATCAGCAGAGGGAAGCCGAAGTGCCTACGGTGTGCCACTGGACAAGAACAGACCAGAAACGACATGCCAACAGGGGGGAATGGAGCAGCTATGCTGTGTTAGCTTACAGGAACATATCAGAAACCAAGAGGGCCTGAAATTTGGGTATCACACCAATGCAGGTGGCCAGAGGCACATACCACACTGGAGAGGTGCAGAGGATGAGCAGAACGCCACAGCGAGGGCCAGACTCCGACCAGTGGATTGCCTGGGCATGCAAAAGCAACCCAGGGCATGCATACAGAGGGATGCAGGAGCAACATGCCAATAACAGGATCCCTTGGTGCACCAGTGCAGGTGATCCACATGCCAATGGAGCATGAATGTCACCCCAGCTGAAAGAAAGGTGTCTGGCCCTGGAGGAAAGCTGGGGCATAGAAGGTGAACCAGCAAAGGAGACCCAGAAAGCCAATGGCACACCACTGGAGAGGAATGGATCTTGAACACAAGCCAACAGAAGGAAGCCAAAGCATCAGTGGCATGCCAACAGTGGGAATATGGATCATATATTGAGGGAGACTGCACCTCAAATGATGCACTGATGCAGAAGGCCAGGAGCAGAAAAAGTCACCAACAAAGAGCAACAGAGCTTAAACAAGTCACCAGGAGGGAAAAGAGCAGTTACAGCTGTGGGCAAATGCTTGGCCTGGCACAAAGCCCTCCAAACCCGGAACACCTCTGTAACTCTGCAGCCGCAGTCCTCGCAGTCCCCATGCATGCAATCCTCCATCACTGGCATCCACAACTGCTCCTCCAGCACCTGGGTAGGTGGAAGAGCATCTTCTCCTGCCTGGACTTTGCGGGCCTAGGTTTGCCCAGCTTTGAGCAAGGTGATTTCTGCTCCAGCACACTAACTGGGTGGCTCTAAGGGAGTTGTGCATGCATGCATGTGTGTGTGTGAGTCTGTTACTGTGGTGGTATCACATTTGGTGATGGCTGGTGGGGCAAAATTCACTGTGCTGCTATAGATACCAGACCTGCATTCCCTGGCCGCACATATCCAGCCGCACCAGGACTGATCTGTGCCTACCTCATGCCCCTTGCTCTCTGTAAACACATCAGTTTGTGTCAGCCTCTCTCTCAGAAAGATTTTTCTCGGTTCATTAAAGGCAGGAGGGATCTGGCAATCAGCAGTTCTCCTTCCTGATGCTAGTCAGTCACTTATCAAGCTGTTAGACCTTAAAACAGTTCAAGGGCTCCTTATAAACAAATTGAGGCAAGAATGGCCAGTTACAACCTACATAACAGAGCTGTGAATAAAAATAAGTGGGTTATGATAAACGCTGGTCCATGTTGCAGAAAACTGGGTCAAAGAGGCTGGTAAGCACCAGGTTGCTTTTATCTGCACTTTGCTCCCTCTCACACACATCCTCTGTCCTTTCCACTCTCTTCCCACACTCATATGGGTTAGGAAAACACTGTGATGTGTCTGTTCCCTTTGCCTGCTTGATGGGGAGTGTTTGCTCTTGCATGAGTGTAACATCTGTTTCTCGGTTCGGTTTTCTCCTTTGCTTCAACAGAGATCATCCCTTGTTCCATGTAAGCTATGTCAAGCATGGACCTGGGGCACAATCCTGCACTGGCCAGAATGATCCCTAGAGGAGTGGCGAGCAGTGCTGCAGATAGCACCGTCACAACTGCCAGTTCTTGGGGCACAACAAGACAGCAGCAAGGTGGCGCTTGTGTGTTTGGACCTTTAGCCAGACAAAGTTAAGAAAGTGAATGTCTGGAGGGAGTCAGAATAGAAGCTCTCCAGTTTCACCCATCGGCGATCCTCCCTTGGGTAGCGCCAGCATGGAGGGCAGACTGGGCTCTGGACCTTCAGTGATGGCTGAAAACATCAGGCTCAGCACTTACTGGAGAGTTCTCACAGTCCCCTGGGAAATGTCTGCCTGGGATCATCCTGAGCTACCAGAGGAACTGTGCTGACACAACAAACACAGGGCTCACTCCCCACCCTCTGTTATCAGACAAACTGCACTTGTAATTACTGGGAAAACAGCTTTATTGCAGTAATGAGGAAAGCTTTCCACATCTCAATCTCCACCTTCAACGAAAGTGCAGCTTCTGAAGTCCGTATAGCAAGGGCAGCTCTCCACAGAGAAAGAACAGCAGAGCTCAGCACTAGCAACACCAGGAAGGGGAGATCTGCAGATATAAAATATAGGCTGGGAGGATCTAAAGCATCCTTGGAACTGGTTGTCCTATGCTTTGGTGTATGTGTGGATCCCACCAATCATATTTTTGTTTCACTTTCTCGAGAGTTTATCTGGAGTAGCCCCAAGCAATGCGGAGCTTGGCTTCTAGGGCAAGGGCAGTATTGTTTATTACTGTTGCTTCTGTAGCAGGAAACTTACCTTGCTGCAGTCCTGTGCTGTTGTGCTAAGCTGAGCAAATGAGATAAACACTAGTGACCCAGGTTCCTTCTGATGCATCCTTGTCTTGGGCATTCCTGAGTTTCTTTATTGAAAATTGGGCACTCAGCAGCCCTTGTCAGCACTGCTTAGCCCCAAAATGGGAAAACCAGAAGCAGCACAAATTTTGTGCTGATAGATCATAAGGTGCAAATGCACGCAGCCATATTCTTGGCCAGTGGAAGTCAGTCCAGCTTTTGGTTGCCAGTGGGGGGAGATTGGTTGACAAGAGGTGTTAGCCTGGACTAGAGCATCACTCACTTTATTCTCCATGCTGCCTGGAAGTGGTGGCCCACTTTGCTGACTTGGGACTTCATGGTGGGACCACAATTGAAGACAAGATTGCTGCAGGATGAGGGAGGAGGGGTCAGTCAAGCTATGGTGCTGTCATCCTGTGAAGTCAATCCAGAGGCCAGCAGACTTCCTCCTAGCTCAAGTACAAGCCAAGACAAGCACAGCAGAGCTGACTCACTCTTAATGAACCACCTCTGCTTTCCACCTCAGTTCAGCTCTAGGTGAAGCTTGGAAGGCAATATTTCTCTGGCAAAAGAGCCTGCTAGGCTCCTCATGAATGGAGCAAGGTGGGAATGCAAAGGGGTCAGTGTCCACGTCAAGTGGAGGGCAATGAAATGGCAATGACATTCAGCACTTGGAGGTGATGCTGCCCTCCACCTTCAGTGGCAATGATAAAGGGACATCTTGGACTCTGTTGGACATGGGGAAAAATGGGTTCCCTGCTGACCCACATCCAGCACCCCCTGGAATGACCCCCATTGCTGCCAAAAGCCCAGAGAGCTGGAAATATCCCCGGCATTTTGTAGGCAGGTCCTAACAGGAGCCCTTCCTTCCCCCAAAAGGTAGGAATCAAATAGCCCAAGAAGTACAGGACAATTAGCAGTTTTATGGCATAGAAGAACAACTGATAAAATCCTCCAGTAAAAAAACATGTGATTAGTTCTTGCTTATCAGTGATAGAGGAAACAGCGGCTCCTGAGCATGTAAACACTTGGCTGGTGGCAGGATGGGGACCAGGGGCAATGCTGCTGTAGATTCTGTTCCCGTCAGCTGTCATGCAAGCTGCTCGTGCTGGGAGCATGGCCTCTGGCACAGCTGAGAGCAGAGCTCAGCCCTGAAGGAGCTCCTGGATGCAGTCCTATGAGCAACTGCAAGGCCAGGGTGACCTGTGCTGCTTTTAGCCCCAGCAGCTGGCTTCAACCTGTAACACCCTAAAGGGAGCAGCCAAGTAGTCAGTGCTGGCTAATTCACTCACCAAGAAGAGATGAATACTGGGTTGTCATGAAGAAACTGCAATTAGGAGCTGAGCTAACTGCTTTGAAGTCAGTTCAGCTATGTGCCCAGTGTACCTGCAGCCAATTTAGGAAATGCAATGGAAGGGGGACCCAAGCAGCAATAGGCAGGAGGGTAAAGAGATGAGAGATGTGTCCCCCCCACCTCAGAAGTCCTAAGTGACATTTCAAGGTATCACTAGAAGTTTGAATTAGCTGTAATCTCTTCCAACTTTAATCTCTGCGCTCAGACAGGCAGGGCAGGTGCCATTGTCCTCTTGCAGACCAGTTTTTCTTCTGAGCAGAGAGGTGGGCTCCACCTTGGCAAAGTGGCTGAGATTACCCCGTGTTTTTCAAGGGGGGGCGCAGGCTTATTTCCATTATAAAAGCTCACTGCCATCTTCTGTTGATGTGCCCTTGCCAGACATGTTGACTTTCACTTCCACATCTGGGGGGGGGTGGCTCTCCAGGGCAAAGGACACCCCCAGCCCTCCATGGTAACCATCCTCGTTATAATCTTCTTCCTCCTCCTCATTTTCCTCCAGGTCTTGGCCACTGTCCTCATCCTCATCTGCTGCTGCATTGTCCTCGATCACTTTAACCCCATCTCCAGCATCTGGATCCACATCAGTCTTAAACCACACAGCTTTGTAGCCATTGTCTGCCAGGTTCCTGTCTGTCCTGAGGATAGACTTCACCTCTTTCTCGTGGTTGCTCTCTTCTTCCGCTTCCTCCTCCTTCTCCTCCTGGTCAAAGATGATGGTGGAAGCTGTGGAAGCCATTGGGAGGCCATCAATTTCTCTTGCCTTGGAAGAGGGTGAGGGAAGTGATGGTTGCTCTAGCACAGATGTCATCGACCGGACACTGCCATTTTCTGCCATCTCATGCTGTTTGGCACCCGTATCCGGGTATTCATCTTCCTTGTAAGTTTGGTTCTGGTAATCATCAGGGAGGTTTTTGGACAACTGCAGGAGGAGAGACGCCTTGTGATTGTAGTGAAAGGAAAAGAAATGGGAAAAAAAAAACAAGGGGAGCTGAAGTGGCTGGGCTGGTCTTTGTCTAATGTATACCAGCAAGGCCCTGTTGATGCTGGTGGACGTACATTCACTTGTACCAAGTGAGGGCCGTGCTGCTTACAAGGCCCAGAACAGATTTTCTTTCTGTCAGTAACTTTAATTTTTCCTTGTGTATTTTTTAAACTTCCTCTCCTTCTGTAATGAAATGAAAAATCTAACAACAACCACCCCTCCCCCTCAGCCTTGAACAATGCTGTTCTTTCCTTGCAGGTAGATGATGGTGTGACAGATTTAGGGAGTCCAGCAAATAAACTTAACAGCTTCTCTGCTATGGTCCTCCTATTTTCTGTTCCTCAGGAGAAAATCAGTTTCAAAACTACTCTAAAGCCCAGATAGCATGGAGAATTATTGGGGCAACTAGTGATGGAAGCATTGTTATTGCTTATCTATGTCTAGTGGAACAGTTCCTGCATTTTAGACGTTCAAGAGCGTTTGCTGGGACCCATTTTTCCTTATCATAGCTATGACTTGGCCAGTACTTTCCATCAGAGAGGTTTGCACTAACTGCTTGAGATGCAGGTGGGCACTGGGGGGAAGCCAGTCCCTGGGAGACAAGGGACCTCATAAGGAGTTATTTCCCACAATTTGCAATTCTAGTGCTCCTTCCTCCAAGGCATGCTCCTTACAGCTGCACATAAGCTCAGCCGTACATGGTGCTCCTGGTCAGAAAGCTTCAGTTTGTTTTGCAGTTCAGAGCTAATTGAGGCCTGGAAAACATTAGGCTCCCCAGAAAAGCTAGTTTTTATTGACTCCATTTCTGGATCCTTTCAGATAATCATGGGCACATTTTCCAGGAGAACTGAGCACCAGCAACCTTTACTAATTCATACCCATTCATTTGAGGTATAACCGTTATTTAGGACCATTGTCAGTGGAGTCTAGGCCCTGCAGAGTCCCATCCTAACACAGAGGCAAACATCTGGTCAGATGAATTGTGCCCTGGGCTTCAAAATAACCAGATCACCATGGACTCCAGGAAGTCAAGGTTGAATAGCTCATGTGGATACAACTGTGTCATACATGCGTCAAATTAGATGAGACAAATCCCCTTATAGGTCCAAGACCTGGCTGTCTAAGTCCAGGCTTTAGGATAGCATATGAAGGGTCCTTTCTCTCCATTGTCTGTAAAGAGGGGATGAACAGTGGTTTATAGCATAGTCACCTGGTTTTCAGAGACCACCTCTGATACCTGTCACATTTGTGTTGGATTTTGTGCTCCATGGAGGCATGATCCTCTCCTTACCATGTCTGTTCATCATCTGCCACATGGCTCCAGCATCAGAGGACAGAAGAGAACAATAGCGAACAACACCATGTTGATGCTGTCTTTTCCAGCATTGGCTTAGATATGATTCATCACCTCTGCACAAACATGTACAGCATTTGGAGAGCCCATCCATACTTTAACCCTCCTCAGACCCCACTTCTTGCCTCTAAGAAAGTCTTAAAGTTAGTCAGGTACAAACAAAGCACTTCTTTTCTCACCAGATATTTGAATGGTTTTCCGTACTGTTTGTATATCATCAATCCAAGGAAGACTAAGGCAATTAATAGCAGTGCTGCTAAGGTACCACCTAAGGCACCCATATCCTGTGCAGTGTATCTCTTATCAGAGGAGGGATCAGCTACAAGAAAAACAAACCAGTGTTATAAAGTCTAAAAATGCCAGTTAGCGTTTTAACACAACACTTCATTGTGGGAGAAAGTCCCAACCAGTTTCTGAAGGGCAAAGAACCATCTAGTGCTGCAGAGTGTGACAGTGACCAATTTAATGTCACAGAAGGTCTTTTGTTTGCTGTCCTGAAAGCAGAGGTTTTTTTCTTAACATCATCACTCAAAGAATATTGTAACTTCTAGTAAGTTACATATAAAACCATGTGGAAATAGCATCCATTTACAGCACAATGATTTTTACCCCATCACACCTGCATTCTTGACTACATGATTTAACTAAATGAATAAATACATGACTGTATTAGGCAAGCAGGTGGTACGGGGAGTAGAGCTGGGTGCAGACTGCCTGTTCCTGCTTCATCCATTGCCACTGGCATGCAAAAACGAGGTATGTTTGCGTGTATGTGTGTGCAAATGCAAAGCTTCCTTTAATCCAGAGCTTCACCTCTGAGACTGATGGTCAAATTGAAATAGGGAAAGAAATAGGAAAAGAGTAGGACTGTGCTCCTTGGGAGGGGAGGAATTGACACTGGCGTCCGTATGAACAGCCAAGGCAGGTCTGACTTCCTTATGTATTAATAAATGAGGGTGAGGTAATATATCTCTGTTATGCTGATAAAGGCAAAGGTAATAGCAGTGATCCTTAGGGCCAAACAGCTGCAAACTGCAAAAGAAAAGGGTTATGTCATGACAGTGTTCATCGGGAGGGTTTTTTGCAGAATTTATTTTCGTAATTTCTTTCTAGAGACTGATTCCTGCCCCCTAACTAGAACTGTCAAGCCCTTTCAGGACAGAAGGAAAGTGCCTTTCCTTCCCAGGCAGAGGCAAGGCATTGCAGAGCTCCCTGGGAGCTGTATTTATTCCAACAGACCAGGTGGAGCGGCTCCAACAGGAGCGACTGATGGAGCAGCAGCAGCCAACACTCCCTGGCTGTGGGAGAAGGGCAGCACCCAGGCAGGAGCCAGGAGGTACTCAGCAACAACTGATCTCAACGAAATCGAGGGTCTTTCATTTCCAGGCAACAGCCATCTGCCCACAAAGAAATCTCTCGGCTTCATCAGCAGAAGCGAAAAGCGTTACAAGGTCTACAGGACAAGAAAAACCCTTTCCTGCCCTTTTTGTAACTGTAGCAGTATACACCAGCTTCCTCAAAGCAGGTTCTGCTTTCTGCAACTGGTCAGTACAAAAATGTCTGTATGGATATCAACACTATAGCTGAGAGGTAGTAACATCCTCGGGGTTAATCAGCTTTGCTTGCTGTTGTCAGTGGCATTCTTTATTTCTAAGTTTTCCAGCTTCATTTTGTACTGTGAATTCATGTCCTTAAAGTTTAATGATCAATGAAACATGGTTTTGTTCTCCTGCTGACCTAGCTATAACAATGGACTTTGAGTATTCCCTTCACATTTGACTGCTCCCTTGGTTTATCATTAATATGTTGGTGAGGGTTTGGAAAGTCTGAATTTTTACTTCTTAATCATGTCTCATAGGGAGCTGCAGCCCACTGCACTGATGTGAAACTCCACCACCCTTAAATCCTCCTGTGCTGTGCAGTACATGGTGCCTCTGTTAAAGCTAGCTCAGCTTGGGGGAAAGACTCATGTGGAGATAAGATTGGGCTGGCTCTGGCACCAATGTCCCAGAAGCCAGAGGCCAATATACAGTTACCGCTTCACAGGAGGTGAGTATTTTAAAAAGGACTCTAATTTCTCCCTGGATATTAAGACACTCAGTAAAGTGCCCTCCAACACATTGCATGCACACTCCTTAGCACCAAATACTACAGGAACCCTCCAAATATTACAGTAATCTTCCTTTGCCATGATAAGACATTTTATCTTAGTTTTGGCCCACAAAACACAACTTTAAGTAACTCCAGACTTAGATTTGGATTAAAAAGAAAAGATGCTATGATGCATGGCACTATTTAAAGTGTGGGGAGGCTGTTTGAGGCATGTGGTGACCACATCATAAGGATGTCCTTTGAGTGCTCAGTCTGTCATAGCCACCCTAGGACCCCCTGTAGACATGGGACTGACCTCATGCCAGGCCCACAGACTGCCGTGGGTGACCTGTCATTGCCAGCTTGCCCACAGAAGTGGAAAAAACTCCCCAGTCACCTCCGTGAAAGACAGAGCAAAGAGATGCCCAGCCTACCTGTGGCAGGGATGACCTCCACCACGATCACAGTGCTTGCCTCCTGCAGACTCACCGTATCTTTTCCAAGAACCTATGTGAACAAGGGAATGAGATAGCTTAGGCACTTTCCAGATCTCCAACTCTCTCCCAAGGGACATGGTAGGCCCTTCGGGGACAGAGTGTCTCACCTATATCCTTGCCTATATCTGGTCACCGAGGAAGGAGAACAGCTCTCTGGAGGCCCCATCCTGGGCCAGAACTGGGTGCATCTGTTGTGACCTCTGTGTACCGCTTTGCAGCAGCTTTGCAATGCTGTGTACACATAGTGAGGTAGCGTGGGGCAGGCAGCAGTGTGGGGTTGGCACCTCTCTCTGTCCTGCAAGGAGCTCTGTGCCAGTGCAGCTAAATTAATGCTACGGTCAAGCTGGTTCAGGTATCTGCCCAGGTCACGTCATGTGGGTATCAACAGTAGGAGAGCGTAGCTACCAGAGCTTGCTGTTGGGCACCTCTTACAAGGGAGCTCTGAGTTGCTGAATACAGCTGTTCCCAGGAACATAACACCAAGGCACTCACTGTTTAACCTGGCACAGGTCCATTTGAGACAGCCAGTCTTGAATTTCCACCATCTCAAACAGAGCAGACCCCTCTCCCCGCTCTCCCCCTGCCCCCAAGAAATCCTGAGCTGTCCCTGCTCTGTGCTATGAAGTTTGCATTGTCTCTTAGACAGTGTGAGTAACAAAAAAATTTTCTGATAGATTTCTCTTTTTAGGTGGAGATTTGGGCATGTAAATTAGATTTTACATTTTCTGGATTTCTTTTCTGATTAAACGTGGGAAGAGAGTCTCCTAAAATCTCCCCAAATGACCTTTGGCTTATCTCCGATGATATTTTCTACAAGAGGAGAGGACAAACAATTTTACAGATAGCACCAAACAGTAGCCTGTGTCATACAGGATAATTTTACTATCACTTCATCTCCCTCCAACCCTATACATTTATGATGCAAATGGTTGGGGCAAGGACTGTCTCTTCATTATGTCCCTTAGTTAATGCAATTCCACCCCTGGCGCTTCCCTATTAGGAACTCCAACTTCCTTCCACCACCCTGGTAAGTTTATGAAGAAAGTTCTCCTACCTCCATGGTTACAGTCCCTGGTGACTGTAGCATCACATTTGTCAGGATGAGTCCATCTTTGGTTGCGATGAAATCAGTGCTGTTTTTTATGTGATACTCAATGTTTGGGTTGACTTTCTGAAAAGCCAGATGAGTGAATGAGTAAACCACACTGACCGTGCTTTGCATGCATCTTTGTAACAGCCCATTGGCTGGGCTTGTATAAATATGTCTGAAGTATATGCAGGTGCATAATGCAATAAATAAATCTGGATGGGGGAGGCAGGAAAGGCTGAAATCAAATGTGTTCACTCTGTTGCTCGGTGTTCAAGAATGTATCTTAAAAGTGTTGCCTCCAAAGAAATCCCAAGTCTTATCCAGCTTGCCTTGGGTCTTTAATGTTTGCCCTAGCAAAATACATCTATGCAAGGGACCAGGCAAATTTCGTCAGGTCTGCCTTTAATACAGTGCCAAAGTGGGATGTACGTGGAGAATAATCCTTGTGCTGAGGGCTGCACATTTTTTTACTTTGTCTTTATACTGCTATCCCCTACTAGGTATCCAATCTTGTTGCAGAAGCCCTGCCATCAGTAAAACTGGTGGTCTCTTTTCTTTATGGAGTATAAGAAAGAAAAAGAAAAAGCCACATGGCTAATCAGTATATCTCTTCCCCTTTCCTCCTCCCAGTACTTTGTACAAGAATGTTGCTACTAGAATGAGTCCTTAAAGGAAGGCCAATAATTTCCAGCCCAGACTTCAGGTCCTCGCTAGTCTGTTGTTTCTGGACTTGCTCCTCTTCCTACGTCAGTCCACGAATAACTCTCCTGTGTCCCTGAACTCTTCTCAGGACCACCTCACCTGGCCCTAACTCAGCTCTGAAATTGTTCACAGTATTTGCTAGCCCTGGGTTTACTCAGCATGCTGTTTTGCAGTGGATCTGCTCACCTACATAGATCTGGGGGGGACAGGCTCCTGGAAGAGAGGAGCACTGTCTCCTGATTACACCATGCCATTACACTATATTATAATCCCAGGAGAATATAAGAAGGGACACGAGAGGAAAGCGTGTGGTGTTTGCCTCCCTCCCCCCCCCCCAATTCCTCATGTTTGCTGATCCTGCTTTAACCTTGAAGTAGTGAGGAATGATTCAGAACATTTTCATTTCCTTACATCAGTGAAATCATCATCAGCTGCTGTTATCATCAGAGGTTTGGAAGGAACATCAGCTTCTAGGACAAAGCTTCCTGGGGCCAGACCAACAGATACTGTCCCTCTGTAGATCTGGCTCTTGAAGTACGGTGCATAGTCACTTTTATTGACGACCTTAATCTCTACGCTGACTATGGAGTATTTCTGTATGTTGTTGACTTGGGAGGCCTGGAGAGAAAAAGAGAGAGAGAGAGATGCTGCTCTTTTTCCTGTTAGTGATGAGACATAAAAGGATAGGCTTGATAAAAAGCCCATTGCAACCTATGTGGTTCTTCCCTTCAATTTCAGTGAGCTTTGGGTCAAGCCTATCAGGAGGCCTGGTGGTTCGGAGTTCTTGTGATTTAGCCCTGTGTCTGCTGTTGGCCCTCCACATGATCTTGGTCTAGCCCCAAAATCTAGATGTGATCCTCCATAAGGGTTGCGTCTGGACAAATTGCCATGCTTGCATGAAAAGCAGCAGGATTCCAGCACCAGCAGACAGAGTCTGATCATCTTCATTGGGGGTTTTGGTCAGTTCAGTTACAGCTTGAGAGTCCAGATGTTGCTGGGTATATATGTGCAAGGAGTGCTTTTCAACTCCTTGTTTCCTCTTGAGCTGAAAGAGGAGCTCCAATCATGCCTACAGAAAGCCTTTAGTTATGTTCCCTAATACTTTCAACCCAGCAGGATGTCCCTCGTGGGTTAACCTGATTTAGTGGTGTAGCCCACACATAAGTGAAAATGCCTCTTGACATCTGCAGGAGCTTTGCATGTAAATTGATATAAGACACTGGTCAAACACTGGATCCTTCCAAAAGAAAGGGTGCAGCCAAGTTAGTCTTAATTATTAATGTAATTGACTCTTGTCGCATCAAGACTGCTGCTTTGTAGAAAGCCAGCTCTCCTAGCTTGTCATATGCAATGTCATCAGACTTACCATGACTTGCAATAGGAATGGGTCTGGGGAAGTTGCTGCTTTGTTCATAGTTAGATTCCCTGTATCTGCATCCACTGAGAACACTTTATCCGTATCCCCTAAAGAAAACAGAAAGACTATTTAATCATTGAATGCCTTGATAAAGTGGCCTGGATCTCCTGTGACTCACTTGTTTCACGTGTTGGAGATGATGACAACACCACCAGAGCATGATGCTGTTGTCCTTGCCTGGCTGGCTGCTCCAAGGCCTGGATGTGCTGGCCATGGTTTCAGGGGGACTTAGCAGATGGAAAGCAGTGAGAAGACATGTAAATCTGACTACACAAGGAAGGAGAGCGAAGCTTTGCATTTTCAGTGCGTAGGCCCAGATACAGCCAGCTTAAATTCTACTGAAGGCCTATAGCCATCCAGTAATAAACACTAGGTCCAGGTCTGCAGCTGGGGCTCTAGCCACCTGGGTCTCCAGTGGACCCCAGAGCCCCACAGTACTAGATTTCTCCTAGTTCTTCATCCATCACAGAAATGCCAGACCCCACATCAAAGACTGGACTGCAAAGATTTCACAGCATATTAAGCCTTGGCTCCATGCCCTCATCCTCGACCTCTGGGCTGAGCAGGACTCTGGTGCAATTTGAGGACTGAAGGTCTCCAGTTCCCTAAGATTAATGCCAACCCGAACCCTAACCCTGCACTACAGGAGATGCAAGGGAAGGCTTATTCCTATTTTAAAGACAGAGAACCAAGCTACATAGAAATGTCAGGTGGGGATTCATCTAACATACTCCAGACATCTAAAGGACAGACAGCTCTACCTGAGCTAGCTACCTAGACTCTCTTTAGCCAGTAAAGAGAAGAGGGCCTTTCAGCACATGATTTATCTGGCTTATTGTTGACACTGGCCTCAAGATGAGCTGAATTTAGCCCTGGAAATGCTTATTTCTCTCCCTTGTCTACAAAAGGAGCCTGGACACAAAAACCTTCCTGTGTTGATATAGGGGTAAAAATCAGCCTTCTACATCACCAATGCACATTTGAATCACAAAACCATTTTTCCTGTGTTGAATATACATTGAAATATGTGCACAATATTTGGTTACCTTCCTCATTCTGAGATGCTACAGGCTGCATTTAGACAAGGACCCTCAGTTGGGGGTTCCCTATTAACTGTGGGGGATGGGAACACACTATGTTCAAAATGGTAGTGGATTTTAAGGCTCTTTAATGTCTTTATTGCCATGAGGATCTTCACAGGTGTGGTGCTGTATGGAAGAAGTAAAGGAAGATAAACAAATGATCACTCTACCTGACTGCTATGATCTGTCTTTGCCTTGATAGTTAATCAAAAAGACCACTGTTGTTAAAAAAAAAAAAGAAATTCTTTGAATGAAATAAATGGCCCAGTCAATGACTGGGCAATCAGTTGATTATATTCAGGTCATCTTTTTGAAATTAAGGCTAAAACAGGGTAGATCAGACAGCGGCACTGTGCAGGGGAATAAGAACATAATTCATGGCAATGAACGAAAATTATACTGATGATGTGGAGAATTTTTGGTTTAGCTCAAAAACTGAATGAAAGCAGCAGTCTGGCAAAAGCAAGATAAAATATGTCTCATTCAAGACAGAGTAAGGTCCCTTTGCAACAGAGTTCATGGTCCTCAGTCTCTGGGAATATAATTCTCTTTTCTTCCTCTCTGTAAAGCAGTCTCTTCTAATTAATCCATAATTTTCTGTGGATCTAATTACATATCTGTGACAGAAACAGAGGGGCAAATCCCCTACCCCTTAACTCTAATGCTGCTGAGAGTATCTCCTTTTAGCGGATAATGTATGGAAGATCTAAGCAATGCAGTCTGGGGGAGTGACCACTTCTACTCACCACCAACAATGCTGTAGACTATTTTTTCATTTAAAGTGTAGTCGGGATCGATAGCGTAGATGGGCCCAGGCTCCAGGGTGAGTGGTGCAGTCTGCAATCGCAAGACAAGCCATTAGATACAACCCCAGAACACCAAATGCTAGCATTTTTCCAGCACTGTCCTTCATGGCATGCTGCAGGATCAAGGACAAAGAGTGCTGCTCTGGGGAGGAACCCCCGCTTGCCAGGGTGATGAAGGCTTACTGTCATTCTGAATCATCTGCTTTTATGACTGGAGACCAGCATTAGCTCATGGAAATTAGTGGGCACTGCCCACCAGGAAGAGGAGAACGTCGGAGATACTGTTTGATCGCTCCTGCTTACCGACTTCTCAGAGATGTTGACCCTTCCAGTGTAGGGGCTGCTGATGCAAACATTATTGTCCACGTTAACGAAGTTACAGGGTAGGAACCAGGGTGGTTTGGTGTCAGCTTGTTCAATAGATATGCTTATTGTTGCAGTAGCAGTGTGGGTGGTATCGGTGCTGTTCACTGGCCTGTCCTGTACCCAAAAGCAAAAAAGTACTCATTAGACCCAAGTTTTATTGCCAAAAGTGGAACCCATCCGCAAAAAGCCAGTGGCCCAGGTCTGTAACGTGATTCTCTCTAAGGCTTAGCAGTTTTGTGAAATTAGCTAAAGCAGCGAGTTGTCTCACTCTCTGTTGACAGAAGTGGATCAAGTACAAGGCTGGGTGCAGTCACTGTGTGATTCAGCAGGGGGGAAGGACTTCATTGCCCCCAGCATCCACCCTCTCTCCTGCCATCCCAGTGATCTGCCCCTTCGACCTACCCTCAGGCTAAGAGTGTCTGTGGCAAACAAGGCATTTTGCTCCTCCTAAAGAACTTACCCTTGCATACAAGAGCAAAGTTGTGAATTTGATTTTTTCATAGTCCAGTGCTTTTTGCAAATAAATTTCTGGGTTATTAACTCCTTTTATGGCAAAATAACCATCTGTGTCCTAGAAAAGAAATGGAAAAGCCCTACTAGCAGACTTGATCACAGACACATGCTCTGAAATACTGTTCATTGCTGAATTTGTCATCCCAATCAGACCTTCAAGCCTGGGGAGTTGGGGGGGGAGGGGATAGGAATGTGAGAACTATTTAATCTTTTGGTATCACACACTGGAGTTGCTTGGCTTGTCAGAAAGGCTCATTCATGTCCCCGTGAGTTTTATTCTCCAAGATCCCCTGCTTTGCCTGCCTACCTGCTCAGCAGGTACTGGGGAAAATCTTCTACCTCCTTTCTTTCCTACACTCAGCAGGCTGCCTAGTTGTTGATTTTGGATCTGTGACAGCCAAGTGATCTCACATCCATGAGCAAAAAATGATGAAGACTCCTCAGCCTCTGAAAACTGGCAAGATCACTTGCCTTAGACTAGCACAGTTGAACTTTGGAAACAACTGTAAGGCCAAACTGGGAACAGCATTCATTACATTTTGGTCTATAACCTTCTGCACTTGCTTTGGTTCTCCATCACCCTTATGTCTTGACGAGTGTTCCTCCGGATTTTCACCAGTATGAGTACAAAATCTGTTTCCAGGGCTAAAATTGAAAACCTGGCAGTTGCTGTTCACATCCTTTAAAATCCCTGGGGTTACGCAAGTGTAACGGAGGCAGAATGTCAGACACTGCCTGCTCGCTGCATGGTGCTCTTTAAAAATGTACATATATGCTTGTTTTTTCACTTGAGTTTCTTTCTCTCTCTCTCTCTTTTTTTTCTTTTTTTAGTTCCTAGCAGGGTCTTACAGATTTGCAGTCTAGGTTGGCATGAGTTTGTGCACACAATTCATTTCCCACTTTATCAAGTAAATCCCTGAAGACCAAGATAACTAAGGCACTAAGCTGGGACCTGGGGAAAGCCACTGCCCCTGGCTTTGTGAAAGACTTTGTGTCATCTTGGGCAAATCATGTTATCTCTGCTGTGCCCAGACACTGCTGGCAAGCAGGAGAATAATCCCTTCTTCCCCTACCCAACTCAGTGCAATCCTGAACTCTGCAGGGTGCAAAGGTCTCTCCTGATACTCTTACAGACCATCCCAACAGGACTTCTCTGGAGCATATGACTTTAAATATCCCTGTACAGCGTAATAAAAGTGTGAGCAGTGGAAGAATTCAATACTTGCAATGTCGATGGCTCTCTTCTGCTAGCCAGACCAACGCTTGATTTTTGCTTTACCTTTCTGGAAAAGGTGTACTTCTTCCAGAAGCTGTCAGTGAACTAAATGCAGTGCAGTGACCTCAGCCTCATTTTTGAGCTTGTCTGAATTAAACACAAAGACTTCTCCAGAGCTACCTCTTTTCTCCCAAAGAACAAAGGTACTCACAGGCATTCTTGTCATAAGTTCATAATAAATGGTGTCCAGGTCAGCATCAGTAACACTTAGATCTTCGCGGGGTATAACTGTGGCATTCACTTTTGTGTCCTGAAACACAAAGTTGCCACAGTTGTTCTCTCTGTGCAATGGGCTGAGGACTCCCCCCGGCAACTCCTCCCTAGTCCCACAGCCGTGGGTGACTCAGTGCCCTCTTCACTTCCATAAAATGCTTACCTCAGGAACTATTTGGGTGAGATTCGCTTGCTTAAAAACCGGGCTGTTATCATTCACATTGACAATGGTCACAATAATTTCCAGAGAATTGCTCTGAGGAGAGGGTAAAGGCAGAAAATCACTGACACAAACTAGGACCATTAGTGGCTGATCCTGCCTTGCAGATGCGAACGGAGAGGATGGTGTGAGGAGCACAGCTGGATGGGGGCTGCATGGGGGCTGGGGTCACAGCCAGCCCACCATGGCGAGGGCATTTGCTGGGTTTGCTCCCACCTCCTCCCCATTCACAGCCCCTCAGCTGCTCTTGCTTTAACCGTGAGAGGGGTTTATATGCCTGCAGAGAAGGGACAGCTCCTCACACCATGTGGTGGATGAGGAAGAGCGGAAGGAGGTACGTGCTCTTCTGCAGTACCTTTTAATAGGGCTGAGTGTTTAGAAGAGCACTCACCTGCCCAACAGCGTTGGTGCAGAGTAGGTAGACTAACAGCAAGGTGTCTTCCTGTATGCAAAAACAAAAACCCAGCCATTTTTGAAACAAAAATGCACAGACACTTTCTGTGGTAAATGAGGCAAATCAAAGCATTGTTAAATCAGAACTGCTGCCAGGGCTCTTGCTTGTTTTCCGGCATCTCTCTTTCTTTCTTTCCTTTACAGCCATGCAGCAGTGTTGGGATCTCATTTCCGCTGGAGTCAACGCGGAGTGACGCCCTGGCTTCACTCCCTGTGATTCACGTGTCATGGCGGCAGAGCTCATCAGCCATTTCCTCCCAGTTTAGGCAAGTTCAAACAGAGATTTCTTTTGAAATTGAATAAAACAGAAATGTGCCGTGTAGCAAGTACAGTGTCACCTGCAAGGCCTAACTATGTCTGCCATTTTTTGCTCAAATGTAGGTTTTTGCATTAGGAGAAAGGCAGCTTAAAGAGACTCTTCACTGTGTACAGAGCTCTCCAGGAAGGTAAAATAATATAGCAGCAACCTAGCTGAACACACTAACCTTTAAACTGCTGTTACAGTCCACCCAAGATCACGGCACTGCTCAGGGCTGTGTTTTGTACAGGCAAAAAGGGACCATTTTACCTGAGTCCTGGAGAGCTCTGAACACCACAGTTGTCGCAATTTTGTTTTAAAGCCTTCCCCTTGCTCTAATTCCTACAGAGTCATGGAAGGAGGGGGACAGCATGCGTACCATGCATCCTCCTCCTCCTCATCTTCCCTGCATGGAAGGGCAGATCTGTGATTCTGTGATTCTGTGATCTCACCAGCAATAAACTTAAACCCTACTGCAACAGGCTTATTTTTCAAAGTTATTTCCTAGATCCTTTACAAATGGGCCATGAATTCCTGGAAGTCCAAGAGCCCCAGTTGAAACCTGCTGCACCCCAGCATTCTCCACCCCACCCTTACAGCTTGCCAGCTAAAAGCTTACCTCAAAGTCCACACTTCTGGTCAGCTGCAGCTGGGACCCCTGTATGGTGAAATAACTGGCATCAGGAGAGGAAGGATCAACCCTTATGGTGGAGCCTTGTTCCAAAGTGATGGTGGCCACTACGTAGCCAGGAGGATTATTTTCATTGACACTTGGTTTCTGGTTATCCACAGAACATCCTGGAAAAATATGCAAGCGAGATACAAAATTGCCCAGGGATTCATGCCACGACAGAGCTGAGTCCGACCTGAGACCCCTCTAGTTACCATTGGAGATAAGATCCTTGAATGAAGTGGTCTTGGAGGAAGGGTGTGAAAAGCCATCCACCAGCTTTAAAAGTACAATCTGCTGCTGTGAGCGTTATTCCTCTGTGGCCATGGGCCTCCTGCAACAACTTACCTTCTTGTTGGGCCGAAACATGTGTTATGGAAGGCAGCAAAAAGAGCACAGAAGCGAGGAACAGGTGAGAAATGGCCATGATGAGTTGCAGGCATTTGAAGAAAGTCTTGTTTCTAAGCTGATCCTCTTGTCTCCCTGTTGCTCCCAGAGTCTTGTGCATTCGGTGCCTCAGGGAGGCAAAAAACGTTGGCTCTTCTGAGAGAATTGCTGCAGTTCAACCTTTGCCTCCTTGCCTGATTGGATGACTTATCTAAAGACACTTAGTGGTCACGCAGTGTGATAAGGAGTAAGTTGCATTTTCTATTTTGCTCCTGGGTCTTTCTGATCTTTAACTCTGTCTAGTGCCGGGGAAATACTTGGAGCATTTCAGAGCTCAGAGCCAAGACCTTGAGATGAGCAAAAAGGAGAACAAGGGCTGACACTTGGGAAGCTGCCTCTATACTTCAGCCTCTCCCACCAGGGGAAATGTGGGCAAATTTATGTTTCTGATACACCAGGGATACAGTCAGTGTTGGCAAGACCATTTTCTGAAACAAGCAATAGTGATGGTAATATACCCCCTCCCCAATGCCTTACTTATTTTACCCAGGCTTTGCCTGCGTGGCCCTCATTCCCCTTTATAATAGGTTTTGCTCTCCAGCCCATGACCTCTGTTTTCTCTCTTCTAGTTCCAGTGTGTTATGTTGTTCCCAGAGATGAACAAGCAGAGCAGGACTAGGGGGGTCAATGCTCCTGTTTATGTTTTAGTGTTTTACAGTGCAGAATGAATCTCATTAGAGGGGCTATTGGTGAGAGAGGACAAAAGGCTGGGGCGGCTTTGGGTGAATAAGTGCTCAGCTGGATCCTGTCGCTTGCTCAGAGATTCTGGTTTTAGGGTGAAAAAGAAGGGTTAGAAAGTAAGGATGGCGCTGTGCAGGAAGCACCAAGCTGGCAGCCAGTGCAGTTTAGTGCCTGACTGTGCTATCATTTCTGTAGGTGGGACTTTTTGTTAAACCGTTTAACCTTTGTGCCTCAGTTTCCCTATCCGCAAATGAAGGGAGAGAACCACCCTTTCTCTGATTTATTTCACTGCACGGGCACGGCCAGCCGGTCCCTGGGTAAGCAGGTAGCGGCAAGGAGAAGGAACGCCTTGTTGCCAGGTGACCATAGAGAGGCAAATGGAATAACTTCCCCTGATCCCTCCCTTCCCTTTACTAGATGGAGACTCATTCAGGCGTAGAGGAACTCGACTTTGTGCTGCAGTCTGGGATATCTGCAAGGCTTTTCCTGTCCCTGCGCTCTCAGCTGACACCGGCGCTGTCAGCGCTCCCTCCTGCGACACGGAAGGGGAAAGGTGCGTGCCACAGTCTTTGCAGGAGGAAGGGCTTTCCTCACACCAGAAAGCTGCCCCTTTCTGGGGGAGGATCTGGGAGGAAGAAGGCCCTGGTGTTTATCCCATGGTGTACTGGGCACAGCACGCACCCAGCAGCAGGAGTATGTACTGCCAGAAAAGTTCACATTCAGGGCAAAGAGAGGGGATGGAGAGGCATGTCACAGTCCCACCTTAAAAATGGTTTGGGAGGATGAGACGTAGGGGGGATCTGAAAGGTCTAGGGGCATTTCCCACCAAAAGGACAACAGGGGCCCTGCAAAAGATGAGAGTGTGCAGAAAGCATCTGCTGTCCTGAAAAGGACTTTTTTTTTTCAAATTAAAAAGCCAGCCCTCAAATGTCTTATCCTTATTTCTGAAAATGGCAAAGGTTTCAGTGAAGACCAAGCTGTCTTGTCTGCTCTTTCCTTTGGATAGCAAAGGAAGGAGCTACATCCTTTGTAACTCACAGGGGCTGAGTTAATCAGTTATCTTTTCTGAGATAATCATGCTATTTCCAGCCACCCAACAGTACCCGGGCAAGGTGAGTAGAGCAGATCCAGAGATGGTGACCAAGGTCAGCCACAGCCCAGTGATCACCCAGCAAGTCCGTAGGGATGAGGCAGGTCCCCTTCAGCTGGTAGCTCTTTGTAGGGATGCTCCCTTGAATCCCCGTCCAGGCTCCAGCTATTTGCACCTCAGCAGCTTCCTGAACCCTCAACAGCATGTTATTCCATCATCTTGTCCTGCCTTTTTCTGAGCCTATGTAAGTTTTTCCAAGACAAGTATCATGTGGGAAGGCATTTGGCCACTTGATGTGCAGAGACACCGTTGCTTTGAACCTGCTCCTTGTGTAGGAAGAGGAAGGTGATAGCCATTCTCACTGCTCCTTTTAAAATCCCAGTTGCTCTGGAAAAGATCTTAGATACCACATTTTAGCCAGATGACCATCAGTGGCTTAATAAAATACAGACCATCCAGACTCCCTCCATACATCCTCCCAGAGGTCTCTTTCCTAGCAGAGTTTTCTTATGGGCCAAAACAAATAAATGTCGAGGCCCATGAGATGCGGGAGTAGCATTTCAGCATCGCAGTAAGGGAGTGGGTACTAAGATGAACATTTGGGAGGGGCTAATTGCCTTGTAGATGTCGGGTACATCATACATGGTGAAAAACTGGAGATGCAGAACAGACTGAACAGTTTCTTGGTAGGCATACATGATCACAGTTGAAGATACCTTTTGTTTAGAGCTGGTCTTCAAAATCCATTGGTTTTACAGGAAAGATGGAGTCCCTGATATATCAGAGGAGGGAATCTGTCAGGCAGTGTGCCAAAGGGATAGTGTACAAACCTCTTTAACTGGTGGGAGCAAACTCCTTTCAGTGGTGCTTTGTCTTTAGTGGCTATGAGAAGGCTGGACCAGTAAATACGAGGGCAGAAAGGAGTGGGAACAATATATGCAGTGCGTCTCTATACTGTGCAGCCCTCGTATTTCCTTGCAGTAAAATCGAGTGCCTGGCTGAGTTTCTGCTAAACGAAAGCACTGATGCTGACTTTTTTGTACAGGTGAGTGTACCCCTGTTTTTTACCCCAACATAGATAAACATGAATAATGGGCACGTCTGGGTACTGCTTGCCTATCCATTTCCCAGTGATGGAGCTGCACAAAGAGACAGGTTCTCAGCAGACACAAACCCCAAATCCATCCTGCTGACACCAGTGGGGCAGTGCTGAGCCACAGCCACCAAAGATGTGGGCAGAGCCTTGAGTAGCCCCAACATGCCTCTGTACATCGGTGGGGAAAGCATGGCAAAATACTTCTCCCTGCCACCTGGCATTCCTAATCATCCAAAATCTAGTAATCTTGGTACCACCCTCATTACTGTTCCCCAAAGATCAGCCAATGCACAGGCATAACTAGCAAATCTTTATTAGTCTTCAGAAGCAGGCACCAGATGCTAACACACGGTGGAAGTGATGTGCTTCGTTCAGGCTCCATCTACTCCATCCATATCCATCACACTAACATATATTTTACTCTTGCTTACCTAAGTGGTTTCATTGTTTTTTGGCTGCTTTCCAGAATTTAATGTTATTTATTTGCTGATCTCAAGAGTCTCCCCTAAGCAAAATTCAATAGCTTCCTTGTTTATTTTCAAAGCTATGTACATGTAAAGCCATCTCTTTGTCTGTTTTTGACAGAGTATTGGCTTTCGCTTCACCTCTAGTCAAAACTGTCTTCAACTTCCTTCATCTCTGCAACCAGGTGCTTGGAGATGGGACAAATGTACTGGCTGGTAACTGCAGCAGCTTCCCTGGCGTCACTGTTTGAGCGGCTGTCAGGAGGGAAAAAGATGGGTGATAGTTTGTTATTCCCAGGGGACTGGACTGTGGAAGGTGTGATGAGGGCGCCTTGCAAAACCCAGAGATGACTCCAAGGAGCGGACACACGACAGAGGGACCCAGATCATGGCTGCCGGCTGCCAGGCACCATACAAACTCAAACGCATGGGAAAGGCTGTTGGTGTTATCATCCCTGTTTATTCTCAGGGCAATGTGGACAACAGGCATTAAGAGCTGGCTTATTCCTCCTAATTTTAGCCATTTAATAGTGAGGTGTAATTGATAGCAATTAGTCACTGGGAAGAGATGGACTTGTCCAGATCCTGGGACAGCCCATCCTGAGAGGTGTGTTTAAGAGGAAAGGGTCCTTTTTCTCCTCCTGACTAGAGCTGGAGCAAGGACAGTCCCAGACTGGACACTTAATCATACCTGCTAAAGTTAGGTGGGATATGTCCCACCTCGAATATCTCTTAGAAGGGTTCTACCACCCCTCAAGAACTGTCTTCAGGTATCTCAGTTCTCAAGTCTGTCTGTCAGAAGTCTGTCTACTTCTGGATGAAATTAAGTGCTAAACAGAAAAACATAATGAAAGCATCACTATGGTGATATGGGTGGCTTGATAAATTTGAATGATAGAGCAGAGAAGTAAATTCAGCATAACTGAGTCAAGACAGGATAGCAAATACTTTCTATTTTAACTGTTAGATCAAGTTTCCTAATGCAATGCACCACTGTTTTCATCCAGGCTGACAACTTTACGATTAGAAAAAGATCTTATTTCACCTCCCTGGGTTATATTATTTTTAATACCTAGCTTTTATATGCTGCTTCTTACCTGCAAATCTTAATATCAACTTCTCTTTAGAAAAGCCAAAACTGAATGCCAGCTGTGCTTGGCACACAGGAGTAGAGATTACCCTGAACACTGGCATGGAAATCAAAAATTGAGATTGAGCCACATGCCACCTTGCAGTTAGACTACAGCGTTTTCTTTGCTGGCTGTGCAAGTCTGGGAGTGCAGCTGTTGGCAGAGCGTCGGTAGATACAAAACTGCCTGATGGAGGGCCACATTTCAGGAATGACAATCCCTGACGCAGCACCTCCCCAGGTGATGGGGGAGGAGGCAGAAGGGATCTTAAAACATGCACAATTTTCTAAATCTTCCACCCTGACTCTTCACTCAGCAGGGCAGATATTTTTGAGGATGCCAGCTGAGCCCTTCTGAAGCCCACAGCTGTGGCACAACGACCTGCAGGCACCTGCTGCATTACCTCAGGCTTCTGCACTTGGGGGAAAAACTGAGCATTTACAAGTTACTAAAAGTCCTTTTCTGGCTTCAATACCGTGGCAGTGAGGGCTGTAGAGGTACCAAGGTGAGAAGTCTGTCCCACCTACCTGGCATTCAGAAAGCTCTGGTACAGCCACATAAAGCAAAGATCCTCATGGCTGTTCTCCTCCTCTCTCCCCAGCACATCTGCATTGACTGGGCCTGGAGATCTGGTTTAGACATGGAAAAATTTTAAAAAATAAATAAACCAAAGAGTGTAACCACCACAGCTGTAAAGCAGCACCACTCTCTGGAAGGCAGGTTCACCCACCAACAGCCTGCCCCACAGTCATACGGCCATGCTCTGTTTAACTTGCTGACTGTCACCTCAGCCCTGCTGGAAGAGATACAAGTATCCTCTTCAAATCAGGCTCAGATGCTCTTTAAATACCTTTTTTGTTTGCATGCCCTCAAATCACTTGTGACAGCATGTGCAAGGTAAGTCATGGACCCCCCTCACTGGGTCAGCTCAAGCTTAAGAAACCATCAGCCTGATTTATTCTGAAGAGCCAAACTCCAAGAAACCTCCACTTTCCCCAGGAGTTTGAGGGAAACTGCTGGCTTTTGACCTGTTGCAAATATTGAAAGCATTTTAAAAAGTTCTTCCTTCCCACTTGGCTCATGACAAAAGGACAGATTTTAATATGCACTTGCACTGCTTTGTTAGCCGGTATGAACATGCTCTTCAGCCCACGGATCTATCCCTTTTTCCAGCATCTGGAAATTAAAAATCTACTGCATCTGCCAGGATTTCCTTAGTGGTGCATGTCCCAGAAAATATCAAAGCACCCTGCACAGATGGGAAGGAATCAATGTGCTTTGTCTCTACCTTGAAGGAGGAACCAGAAGGAGACCTTTCCAGGCAATGTTCTCCCTTCATAACAGACCAGTAGCAAGGACAGATGTGGATAATAATATCGTAATGAGTGCCACATGATACAACTGATGCCATGCTTGCATATGTGGCTTTTGTGGGAGTTAGTCACCCTGTACTTTGGCTGGTTGAAAGATTCAGTCTGCCATATATATAACTGTGTCTAAAGCATGCCCAATTTCGCAGCAAGAAGTGTGGCTGGTGACTATGAAACTCAGAGTTCGTTCACATTCTGCTATGACACCACTTTTCCCAAATGCTTTATTTGAAATGGGTAGGTCACCTGCAACTTTCCCTGAAAAATTAAACCAAAATGCAAACAAAAAACCCCAGCCTGTGATCTGAAGTTTCATCTCCTGCAGATAAGGCTCAGTACCACTGTATGCAATAGAAAGTGTTGCCTTATGTTGAGAAGTAACCTCAGTGAGAAGGTCTGTGTCCTACTGTAACAGACAGGGCAGGCGGGTGGAACATCCCTGCTATTGCACAGCAGCTCAGGGCACAGGCCGGCAGGAGGAGACCAAGCCCCAGCCCTCTTGCTCATGCCTCAAGTTTCCCAAACCAGTGGCCATGCCACCCTCTTTCCCTGGAGATGAGACCTGTCTCCCTGCAGCCTGCATGGAGGCTTCCTTGAGGGCAGAGGAAGGCCGAACAGCTCCAAGTCACTTTCCTGTTTCCCAGGAGGCAGAGGTTTTACCTGCGCTTGTGGCCCATGAGATTTTGGATGAACTTCTGAACCTGAGCGTTTCCTCTCATCTTGCTGTATTCACTGGTAAACAGCCCATCTGAGTGCCTCTGGGACCTGCAGTGGGGAAAATAAAGGGTCATAAGACTACACAACAGCTACTCCTCCCAGCCATGAGATGTGAGACCTATCCTGAGGCTCTGGTATCTCTCTCCTGCTGTGTCCTCTCATCTTGGGCATCCTCTGGATGAGGCCAATGCTGAGGCTGGCTCTGGAGCTGGAAGCAGCTCAGCCCCACGGGTATCCCCCTTGGCTGAAGTCCCATCTCCCATTGGAGGTGTCTCTGCCCTGGAAGGATGGTTTTGGCTCCTCCTTACCTCTCCTTGAGGCCCACTAGGTGTTTGACTAGCTGCTGCACATAGGCATTGCCATTCATCTTGCTGAGCTCGCTGTGGAAGAGCCCGTCAGCATGTCTCTCAGCCCTGGGAGGTTAGAAGAAGAAAAATGGATGGACATTTAAAACTTCACCCTCAAGGAGGAGGGTCCTAAGCAAGGATTGGCAAGAATTGAGTCAATTTGGCAAAGTTTCACAGAAAAGCAAATCCTTTAGAGGTTTAACCATCATATAGCAAAATCATCTGAATCTCCTCTTACTAAAGTCATTACTTTACCATAAGGATATGGGAATGTGAGGAAGTCTGGTTAACAGCTATTCAATATAAAAACTAGGACAAGAGACAGGAGAAGTAATAAATTAAACACCCTCAGATACACAAACCCTGAGGAACAGGTAGTTAACGGTGATGGTACCGAAGAGCAGCACCCTCCAGTGACTAATGGGCCATTGAAAGGAGGGCTCAAAACCTCGGCAAGGTTCAACCAGAGCTAGCAAACTTCAAGCCAGACTAGCCCAAGAGTAGGATAAAAAGTATGGGATTCAGCTATTGATCTAGACCGGCTACTCAAGAGACCTCTTGCATGTGTGTGTGTGTGTGTGTGTGTGTGTGTATGTAGGTCTTCACGGAGAACGGGGTGAGGGGAGCTGGGCCAAGCACCGGTTGTAGCTGGGGGAGGGCTGCAAAGGAGTCTCAACTCTGTCCTCCTCCTGCCTGACTCCTTAAGTTTCTGTGCTTTAATTGCTCCTGCACAAGCAGGAGGAGAGATGAATCCTGCTTAAGATTTACATTCAGTGTTGTGAGCTGGTGACTAATAAGGTTGTCTATTTGTGGTTACCTTTTTGCAGGACTGGGCTATTTGAGACAGAAACAGCCACCTCTACCAGCCTGTATAAACACCAAGCGGGAAAACAGGCTCAAAAGTATCTTTTTTTATTGTAGTCTGATCTGTTTGGTGGTCTTGTTTTTCCCCCTGGATGGAAGATAAAACTTCTGGATGGAAGATAAAAGGCCAGCTTTCCAGCTAACAGACCCTTTGAACAGAAAGCCATGGAGAGAAAGGAAGCAGAGGCACAAGAACTGCTTACCTCTCCCGGGATGGAAGAGATGCCGAGAAGTGCGATAGGACAATCATGGGAATAATTAGCTGCCACAGACCAGTCATCAGGGAAACCATGATGTCTCCTAAAGCAAAGCATGCGGTTTTATGAGCAGTAAAATGAATGACCTTGCTCTTTGCCAGCTGCGGTTCATATGCCACATAGAAGGCATGACTATAGAAATAACACCACTGTAATTAAATTAGGCAGGAATTCCTGCCAACAGAGCTAGCATTTCTTTTAAAATATAAAAGAAGAGCCATTCAAATCTGTCATGTTGCCATTAAGTTCTAAGTTGTTTGCAGTTGTTATTCCTCCCCCCAACACCACCAGTCCCAGAGCATGGGCCTGAAGTTGCCTGTGGAAGATGATGTTTGTGCTGGAGCATTGCTGTGAATCAGTATAATGTGCCTCGAATATGCAGGGAGGTACTGTGTGAGTTAATCCATGAGTGGCACAATGCCATGGAATAAACCCCATTCCACTGTAAGTCTCTGAGAGCTGAGCCTTTGGGGAGAGGATTTAAACCACCCATCAAAACATCCCACACAGACAGTTATTAATAAACCTAGAGGATACCCAAGAGAAATCTGTTCTTTTTTTTTTCCCTAAATTTTCAGGCAAAAAAAATTGGCATGTACCAAAAAATAATTCATCCGCACACGGGGGGAGGGAAGGGCTCTTGCATGTGTTGATATCTATTTATCCTCAAACCTTATTTTCAAGAAGAAAAAAAAAAAAGAAATAACACACACAGCTTCAGTAACAGCAAAATCTAATATGTTTTTGTTCTCTTGCTGAAATAAAAAGAAAAGAAAATTGCATTTTGCCTATCACAAGCCATTGCATATTTTTCCCTTCTATTCCCCAAGCTCTGCTTGCAGCCCTATGCCTGCAGAAATGCATATGTGCACCTATAAGAGGATGCTCACATTCCCCCAGGAATTACACAGGGGTCATGCCTGTAATTTATCATACTCATGTCTTCTGCTTGTGAAGAAGCAAATCTTGCTTTCTTTGTTGCCATCCTGGAAACCCCCATATTGCACTTGCTAATCCAAAATTGGAGTCCTCCCACTTTGATTTTATTCTAGTCTGAAACCAGGGAGTTCAAAGAGCATTAAAGGACTGTCAGAGTTTACTGAACACTTTCTATCCCTTCAGGGACTGTTTTCTACCCTAGGGATGCTGCAAGACAAGGAGACAGAGGCAGAGGAATGACAAGGTTGGGGGGGTTTATACATAAATGACTTCACTGTAAGCCACAGCACAGCTGTTTAATGGCAGCTGCAGGGCAGAGAGGAGAGAGGTTCTGCAGAGAAGTTCATGGTTAGGGAGCTGTAAGCTTCATCTCACACTCCCTTCTGATGCTTTTGGTGTTGTCAGTCTTCCTGCCCGGTTTGGCTTGGAGGGGGATTAAATAAATAAAAGGAAAAGAACATTTCAAAGGTCAGTTCCTTATTGGAATCTGGACAAAACAGGCTCCACACTGCTACCTCCTGCCCGAGGGACATAGAAGAGATGAAATCAGTCCCCTGAGTCCAGAGCATGCCAAGCCTCAGAGAAGCGAAACCAGCACACTGGTTTTTTATAGACTGGTCCCTCAGTCTATAAAAAACCTGCCACACAGCGCCTTGGCCCCTGGATTTCAACCTGGCGTTTTGGCTTTCCTTGCACCAATCCAGGGCTGGCGTTCCTCTTGGAGCACCATGGACCCACCTTCCCCTTGGAGATGGCCATGGGGAATCATCCTGTGTCTGCAGGGATTTCACTGTGACCATGACAGTTTATCCTCAGAAACTGTATTTAACATCCCATTTTACACCCCATCCCCGCTCTAGCGTCACCCCTCTCTCCTGATGGTCTTCCTAGCCACTGACCAAGCAGATCAACTTGTCTTCTCCCTTTCTGCACATAATCTCCTCCTCCCTGTGCAGATCAGACTTGTTTGGTGGGAGCAGTGGCTTTTGGGGGACTTCTACGTGTCACTAATGATTGTTTTGCGTTGCATTTTTTTTTTAATCAGTTAAACCCTGGAGCAGATTTTCAGTATCATCACAGTTTAACCTCCTTATGAAACTTCCAAGCTTTTATTACCCCTTTTTAAGCCCCTTAGCTAGCTGGGGACCTTCAGCTGAAAGAAGCGTGCACTGAGTCAGGCCAATACCTGGGAGCAGCTCAGCGCTTTGCAGTGGACGAACCCAACTACTGAAACATCGGCTTGCACCCAAGGCCTTTGTCAGATCAAGTCTCCCATCATGCTGAAGGAACGTTACCACCAGGAGAGCTTTCTGAAAGGAGTGCTGTGAGCCCGACACACCTTCTTGCTCCAGCCCATCTGTTAGGCTCTACCTAAAACTAAGGACCATGTATTTCTGGACACACATCTAGTCCAGCTGCTGTTTGAGCTCTGTTCTTTCCTGCGGTTGCTCTAGAGGAAGAAAACCCTGCATATTATCAGCACTGCTGTTCAGGAGACGGTTTGCCTCATGGCAACAGCTTGGCAGAGCACGACGGAGGCCTGAAATCCACCACCCAAACCTTGAACCTAGGGAGAACACAGCCCGTCCAGGCTGACCGTGTCAGCACGGCGGTACTCACCACACCGGGGTCACTTGGGGCTCTTGGCTGTCTCACGGCTACGATGCACCACTGGCCCACTCCTCTCCACAGTCCCCTATAAATCTGCAGCCCTTATCAGGAGCAATTACTTGGGTAAAGATGGGAATATGAGTAATCATGATTAACGTCAGATAATGCATCCGGGTTGAAATCTCCTTTTAATTACTTGGTAAACCCGTTCAGGTAATTTGCAGCAATTCAATGGACCATATTTTTGCTGATGTGTAATAATGCCTGTTTGTGTGTATAATGACAGTAATTTGCTGGACAAACATCCCTGGACCGATTGATCCATTATGGTTGTCATCATTATCTCTCTTCCTGGCTTTAACTGCCTCTTGATAGGAGTTTAATCTTTTGTTCTCCTTTTTTAATTCTGGCTCAGGGTTTGTTTGCAAATACCAGAAAAATTGAATGAGCGTATGTGTGTACCTCCTATTTGGCGAAACAACTTGTGGGCAAACATTGACAGATCAGTAGGACGACATGCAGCTTCTGCATGAGGGGACAAAGCTTTTCAAGTTGCAGTTTCATGGCTAGGTCTGGGAAAGGTCTGGTGAGACCAGTCTGAATCATAGCTTTAAAGCAAGAAGCATACTTAGACCTGCATGAGAAACACACTGAATACACTCCCTGCCTTCACCAGGCTTTGGAGCTGGCTGCTTTCAAGCACTTCTGCTAAAGGTGACGTACAAATGGAGGGAGAAAACAGGATTCCGCCCTTTCTCTGCTTCTTTATTTTGTATAAAGTAGCTCGGAAGGATTAATCATTATAAATAAATCTGCTTATCTTCCAGCTGGGGAAATAGGAGCCATATTGCACTTTTTCTTGTCTATTTTTCTTTTTTCCTTTGGGGAGCAAAGGGTGTCTCCATGACTAGAGGGCTGGGGGTGACCTGGATTTTCCACGTCATCCTTCCCTTGGAAGAATAAAACCTGCACTGATGAGTCCTGTAGCATTTTGCCCTTATAACTGTTTTCTTCAGCAGTATTAGCACTGTCATTTCTCTCGCAGCCCCCTCACCAACTCTCTGATACACTTTTTTGTGTTGATATGACCTCATTCAATGCATTTTGTCCTCTATAAAACCAGGTGCAGATGTGTTGTGAGTCACGTGCTTCTCCCACTGCAGCTGAAAGCTCTTCTGAGCACCCAGCCCAGCTTTGGGAGCCCCCCGTGGCATTGGTGACATCTGCCAGTCTCCGGATTTCTTTTTTTAGCATTTAAATCTGTAAAGGCCTTCCTTCATATATGACATCAATACAGTGGTGACAGCCTTCAGCTGGGGCTCCTGGTGTTGCCCCAGTGCAAACATCTGCAACTGAGAAAGGCCCTGCAGGGGCAAGACAGGGAGAAAAAAATATATATTAGAAAGCCAAACAACATACAGGGAGTTAAAAAGGACCAATGTGACTTCCTTACCTTTGCAAATAACCTCAATGGGGCTGCAGTGCTCCCAGACTCTTGGGGAACTCAGTTTGCTGGGAATGCCTCACTACGCCTGGGTAAGATGCTCACAGGAGAGGTTGCAAGGATGCTGGATGAAATGTCCCCATGATGGTAGCAGAGGGTGAGTTACAGGAGAGAAAAAGCTTTGGGATATGGGAAGGAGGAGTGAAGTACCCTGACATATATATCTACCTTGTAACTAAAAATGATTTTGCCTTCCAGATGCAGCAGAGAGTGAAAAGGGTCAGGATGACAGGGTAGAGAGGCGGGAGGCCAGGCCTGGCATTGCTGCAGTGTAGCATGGACAACCAAGGGCTTGAGCTTAAATGAAGCTCCTGTGGCCCCTGATGAAGAAGTTTAGAAGCATACAAGAAAACTCAAAAACTTTTGCAAGCTGCTGTTTATACCTGAATAAACAGGAGCCCAGAACAAATCCCCAGTCCAGAAACAAGTTTGGTTGTCCTTTAACCAGAATTAACATTAAGCTCTCATCAGCCTCAGTGGGAGCAGGTATGTATTGAGACAGGAGCGATAAAAGATGGGACTATTTAGTAATACCAGCTGCCAGGAGCTTTGAGAATTTGCACCTTGTTTTTTTTTCATTTTCTGTTTGTGTGAGCATGCAAAGTGGGAGTGCGGACTCCCCTTGCTAGCAGCCAGCAGCAGGCACAAAGGTGTGATTAAATCATCCGTTAATCACTGTAATCCAACCCAGCATTGCTGTGCAGCATCATTGCAGAGAAAAGTTCCTAGTCATTGACTCAAAGAATGTCAAAGCAAACAGAAATTATTGCCCTCACCTGATCCCTGCTCCTCATATAGTTGTCTCATCCAAAGCTGCAAAAAGTCAGGGCTGCACTGATCCTTGCCATCTGCTGCCAGTGACTTACCTGGGCCCAGACCAAACCAGACTCAGCCCCTGGCTGAGAGAAAGGCTGGGGATCACCTGCCTGGAGGTATCACAGGGGAGTTTGTGGATCATCTTCTTTGAGAAAGGATGGGGCCCATCACAGGGCTAGCTCAAGCCTATGCCCACGGCTATCTGCACACTCAGGGAAAAACTCCTTAGCCAAAAAGCAAAAGAAATGTCCCAGCTGCTCTCGCTTAGCTGGGCACAACTGAGGTAAAGATGGTTCAGGGGATGCATTTGGCTGGAGATATTTTCATGGTAGGCTAGAAACAGCCAGCGTTAGGGAGCAGGGCCATCTTTTGTGCCTAAGGTAGAAGCAAGCCAGGTCAGACATGAGTCCACTGAGTCTGGGATGCTCTCAGATGTGGTCCAAGCTTGGATCCTTGTTACACGCCTCAGATATTTATGATTTCTGGGAAGATATAAGTTGTTAGCCTTTAGGTTGGGGATCATCTCACATCACTGTAGGTGTCCCCAAAAAGCTGGAGACTGGAGATCTGTCAGCAGTCAGTTCCAGGTGATTCACCGCTTTCTAAAGCAGGAGTCCAAAGCGCTGCCTGAAATACCCCTTCCCCATTGTCCGTAGTGTCCTGAACTCAGCAGGACACTCTGCCTCAGCGTGTTGGTGAAATCCCAGAGCGGCCCAAGGCTCTGAGCAGGCAACCAGCACTGAATGGATGTGTGAGTCACTGCTCTCTCCCTATGGACCTGAGGACTACAAAGCAGCAGCATCTCTGGGGCCGTAGCACAGAATCTGCAGGATGTAGCACAGCATTTGTGGGAGGCAGCACAACATTTAAGGGCTGCCTAAGGAGCTCTGAGGCCGTGCATCAACACTCCTCAAAGAGGACAGGGAGAGATGTCCCAGGGCAAGAGGTAGAAGGGGTCTGTGATCCTTGGCACCATCCCTAAGTAGGAGGTGAGCTGCCCTGAGGACATCCCCAGGTGTAAAGCTGCCAGCAGCTTTGCACAATTCCTTGTGCTTAGGCTTGCTGCTGACTGACACGCACAGCATGGAGAGACCTGCCGTGAGCAGCATTAAGTAAATCCAGTGGCCACAGGTGGGAGGGCAGCGAGCAGAGCTGTTCACAGCTCCCACTCAGCTGGGGATCCATGTCACCCCTCTGCTGGGGACATCCTCACGTACGGCAGGGAGCAAGCATTACGAAACAGAGGTCCATCCCCGTTTCGACACTGAGGCTGTGCAGGACCTCGGCCAAGACGCTTAGTCTGCCTGCAGCTCAGTTTCGCCATCTGTGAGACTGAGTTCCATTTCCAGAGACCACTGTGAGCAGCTGGCACAGCATTGCTTGGGGGCAATGAGCCCGTGGGGGTCCTGACCCCGGGAGAGGCAAGCTGGATCTGCAGACAATGAATAGGAGCCCTAAAATCACCCGAAGGGATACCTAAATGCTAGTGAGCACGAGCTGTACCCCATCCCAAAGGTGTCAAAGCTGAGACTGGCATAGAGGAAGGTCCTTTTACTCCTCTCTACAGGGTAACCAAAGGGGCACCAAACCCTCAATGTGAAATGCAGGATCCTATAACTATGTTAAATATGTTGATGAATAGGGCACAGACACACAAGAAAATTCTAAAAAAGCATAGGCAGCTGCACAGAAAGATAAAGGAGAGGTTTTGCCTGAGATGCCTTCTAAGGCTCACTGGAAAAATCATCGTTTGAACAGGGTTTTAGAGGTCTTGCAGGTTTTGAAATGCTGAGCTGTCATGGCCAGACTTGGGAGCTGCAGAAGGACAGGGAAGCCAGAGAAAGAAAACAGCCAGTTGGAAATACAGGCATCACTCTCATTGGAAACGTTGAGGGCCATAGCTGTCCTGCCTCCACGTGCCTGTCTCCTCTGCAGGACCGAAGGTGGGTGGTCCATCAGCAATGTCATGGCTGAAGGTGAAGCCCCAGCCACGGCTCTGGCCATGGTTATGAGGACTGTCTGCATCCCAGGTCTTGAGCCACATCAGACAACCTCAGGGCACAACCACACATGGGTGAGATGGGCAATGGGATGCTTGGCTTGTACGGCTTTGGAGCAGCCCAAACTGCCAAGGCAGGAGCAGGACAGCATGTGCCTCAGGAAAGAAATTCAAAGAAATTCAGGCACCTCTGGAAAAATCAGACACCTGGAAATGTGAGAGGACTAGACAGGGCTTTGGTGCCAGTATCTGAAGCTGCTCCTGGGGAATTTTGGTCAACAGAGATCAAAGGGAGGCCTGTCATCATTTGGGTCCAAGGAAGTTTTATCTCCATGCCCATTAAACCTAGTGCTGGTGGCAGTGCCTGCGGCTGCAGGAGTGCCACATAGGCTAGAGGACCCATACCTACAGGAAACATGAGAGAAACTGCCCAGCGGAGGCACGTCAAAGTGAATGGGTAACACTTTCTAGCCTGAGTGCAAACTCTTTAAGTAGTTACTGCTGGAGGACACAAAAAACACCCTATCAAGTCAGATCACTGGTCTCTCTAGCCCAAAATTTGGCAATATTTAAGGAGAGCATATGAGCCTGGCCTTTTTCTGTGGTGCAATCCTGCAGGGCAAGGAAAAGCCAAAAGGATTTTGGAGAAGAGAGGATTTCATCCTACAGCTAGGTGTGGGGCCAATCCTGACCCTGCACCCTAAGATGGATTCAGGCTGACTATCAAAAAATCACAGCTCGGTGCTCCAGGGTGTTGTCCTGAGCTGTGAAGGGGAGAAATTCTCTCTCACCTTTCAAGGAAATCTATATGGGACATCAGAACAGACTTTTTGACTGGAAGAGCAGTGCGGGTGAGTTAGTCTCCATCCCCAGAGAGCTTTAAGAACAGAACGGATAAATGTTGCTCAGGCATAATGTGGTCATTACCGCTCCTGCCTTGCACCAGGAGAGCCCATCCAGCCCTCAGGTTGCTGTTTATTCGTGGCAGCCACTGCTGGCTTCTTCGCTGCCCAGCTGTGTTTCTGCAGCGATTTTGGACCGCTGGGCTTCTCTTCTTCTCGGAGGCACCTTGCTTCGCGAAAACACGCACCTCAAAATGCTCCTGCAGCCTTTGCGCTGCCCTCATTGGGGTCTGTGGCTTCAAGGTGGCTATGCATGCTGGGGCCAGGACGGGCTGAGAAGGTTGGGGAAGGACCATCTCATCCTCCGCACATGTCTAGCAAAGGCATTGCAGGTCCTGATGAAGCTGTCTAGGTGCAATGATCTGCAAGGAGCCCAGGCGCAGGCCAGGCCCCATCCGATGGTGGTGCCCGCTATGGCATGGGAGTTTATTGAGGTCAGATGGTACTAGGAACTGCATGGCTAAATCCTTCCTACGTAAAAGTAAAATACCCTTTAATCAGCTTATGGGGTGTTCAGGAACTTCTACCTCCCTCATTCTTTTTTTTTTTTAATGTGTATGTGTGTGAGTCCATGTGTAGAGTGGAGGTTTTCTCTTTTAGATTTTCAGGTGAGCCTCCTCCCATGTCAAGAAGCTGATGATGATGATGCTCTTTGCTGAGAGCAGATTGGAATCATTTTCTTGCACCACCCCAAATCTCTAGGAGAAAGGATCCTAATTGGAATAAGGGGATTGCGGGATTTAGCCTTCCAAATGCTCCTTTCTTGCACAGGATGGTTTCAGGAATGGCTTTAATCTTTGCCACCTGATCTGTAATTTTGGCAGCAAAAGGGGAGAGTGGGATGGGAAGAAGCCGGGGGACAAGGGCAGCTGCAGGTGGGCTTGGTAGAGGAAGGGGAAAGGAAAATCGCAGATCTGTAGGGCTAGGTGGGACCTCAGGACACCACCCAACCCACCCCAAGCCCCAAGGTGGGCTCAGTTATTCCCAGACCCTGAACAGTGTAGGGAGCAAGCCTTGCCTTGAATAAACCCCATCACAGGAGCATGCCAGCTCCTCATGGCCCTGCCAGAGGTTTGTGCTTAAAGCAATGCACAAGAGAGAGGGGAAAAAAAAGCCATGTTTCCTCTCTATTTTGTCAGCTTTTCTGTGCCTCTGTGTATGCAAATGTACTGTGTCACAACCTAGGAGGGCTCCCAATGCAAGCAGGGACAAAAACTCCTTCCCATTCCTGGTATTACAAGATATTTGGGATTTGTTCAAGTTGCAGCCTGGGAACGAGTGAGCTTCATCCTTGAGGCTATGCAGCCCTCCGAGGCAGTGTGTGATTTTGCAAGGGGGAAATTGCTCTAAGCAAAGCAGGTGCCTGGATCCAGGGGACTGGATCACCAGCAGAGAGGGGCAGCTCCCACCGTCCTACCTGGCAGTGGATATTTTTCAGCTGGGCTTCTCCAACCTTGGTGTGTTTTGCAAGGAGCCCCAGCACATGTTCAAAAAGGAAAAGGGGGTCTGGCTGGCATTGGAGGGTCACAGAGCGACTCCCAGGCTCCTTGACTGAGCCTGGCGGATGCCATACAGCCATCATCAATGTTTTGCTCTGCCAGTCTCCTGGCAGGGTGGCAGAATGCCTGTGAGCACTTTTCCGGTCTCCAGATGGGCTTTTCCATCCACCTGTGCTCTGCGTGGGCATCTCTCCAACTGTCTGTCTGTCTATATAACATTTAACTCCTGGACATTTAACTCCAACTCTTGGACTTGCTTAGGTTGCTTATGTTTCTCCTCCGCTTTGTTCACCAGCAGATTCCAGCAAGGCAGATTGAGGATGCGCTTGTCCACACAGCTTTGCTGCAACATTTGCCACCTTTCTGGATTTGCATCAGTTTATCTCCAACAAGAAAGTTAAAAAGTGGGGGGAGACAAGGAGGAAATCCCTAGCATAAAATCTCTGATTCCTGAAAGTGCGCCTGCTTGCTCTGAAGTCTGGAAGATGCTGGGCATGGTAGTTACCACCACGGTTGACAGCACTGCCCGTGGACACAGGCATCAAAAACTTTGTGTTAGGAGTTCTGGGCTCTGCTAGAGCAGACCTCGGCTGTTCAGCTCAAAGCTGTGTCTGCCTCCTGCCGAACCCTTGGGTGAAATCTGCAGCGACACATGGCTTTTTTGCAAGAAGCGGTTAAGAAAAAAAAATTGGTGTTTGGTTCACATTAGAAAATGCCGAACCCTTAAAATATTTGGCTGAGAAACAGGAGGAGGGAGGGGAAAAGCACCCGGAACGTGAGTGCTGGTGAGAGCCCTGCGACTCTGCCTGAAAGGACGTCCCTTTTGGGTGAGGGACAATGGGCTTTGCAGAGATGAGCCCGGCAGGAGATGAGTTTTTGGGTGTTTGCTGCTCACAGCCGCTCACAGCTTCCCATGCACCTCTCCCCATGTGTTGCCTTGCCGCTTCTCCTCCTCCCCAGGAGGTTTTCTTAACAAGTGGATCCAACAAGCTCATTGCTGTTTTAAAACCAGGAGGGACCCCTAAAGTATTTTAACGTGCTCTCGCCTGTGGCGCAAGCCCTTGTATTTCTCCAGGTCACCCCTGTGTGAGAGCAATTATGTGGGTAAGTCTGAAGCCAGGTATCCACAAAACCATCTGGGCTTGATTATAAGCTACAAGAGACAGCAAATCCACCCTTTTTCTTTGTAGTTTCATTCCCACAGCTAATCACCATTAAAAAATGCATGAGTTTTCGCTTCTTACATGGATTTATCTTAACTTGCCAGGATTTTAAATACGAAATGATCTGTTTAGTGTGTACATAAATCCCTGTGGCA
>NW_020450119.1:254066-258052 GCF_003343035.1 Apteryx rowi | reverse complement strand
GGGGGGGGGGGGACTCGGAGAGCCTGGAAAGCCAAGGGAGATTCCTGCCATCCTCTTCCCTCTCTTGTAAAGGTTAACCTGAAAGGTGGGATGCTGCCTCTGTCCCTTTTCTTGGAAATGCATTACAGGCAGATTGTAAAGCAGGACGGCTTTGGATGATACTTCACAGAGAATTGCTCAGCGAAATATGTCAGAGAAAAGGAATAGGATTGGCCTTAAAAGCTCTTTAAGTACCTCCCTTTGTTCTGAACTTGGAGATAGCGATCTTTCGCCCAGCTATCAGGACACTATTCAACAGCCTGAGCTGAGGCACATCTGTGCTGAAGCTTTGGCAGGTAATTTTGTTCTCTTCTCCTATTTAAAAATTCAGTGCTTCAGGCATGGAAAAACTGTGATGATGAAAGTTCTGTCTCTTTTGGGAGATGCTGGCAGATGTCTCATTTTGAGACCTTACCGATCCTTTGAATTGGCTCACCATCCAACCCTCTGTTAACTGCTGCCAGGTGAGTCTTGGGGACACCTTGGGGCTCCTGAGCTGGTGGCTGGGATCCCTTGGGTGGATGGGTCTGGGGGCCACCCCATGCGGGCCAGCGCTCCAGCTGTAAACGCTTGCCAGGAAAACTCAGGCTGTTCCATTTTGTTGGTTTGTGTCAGAAACAGGTGCTTTCCCGGCGCTGGCATGAGCTGGTGCTGAGGCAGCGTGAGTCCGTGGCATCACACTGGCGAGCAAAGCCCTTACCTGCTGCAGGCTGCGCTTGCAGATGCGTGGGGCAGCAGAAAAGGCCTATCCCGGGGTGCTCCTCCCCCTCCTGTAAGTCGTTGGCTGGGCTACTGGTTCCCACTGGTGAAACTGGGCAACATCAAGCTGAAGAGACAGCTACCAGCAGGGCTGGGCTGGAGAAGGGGCATGGCCAGCCCACTTGGGCAGACGTCCTGGGAGATGCAGGATACCAAAGCCTCATTTTTCCATATCTGACCAGAGCTAGTCTGGGTTTATACCAAGGCTGTGTCCCTGGCTCAAGGGAGGCTTCATTGATGGAGTGGCTGGGGAACCAGTCTGCCAGTTTAGCAGGGGGGAAACTGAGGCACAGTCTTATGTGAGGCTGGGGTGTCCCTGCTGGCAGAAGGTGCTGCTGTTCACCCCTCTGTGTCCTTCGCAGCACCAACCCAGGACAGAATAAAACATTTTTTTTCTGTCAAAAGAGACAGCTGTGGGTACCTTTCAGAGCATCTCCAGATTGCTGCCCTAAGCCAGCAGGCTGTGATGGTGCGATGGGTGAAGCAGGATACTGCACATCCGAGCAAAAAAAGGGTTGTGCAGAACTGATGGCCCCATCAGATGCTTTCCACAGGAGCTCCTAAACACTTGCTGTCCATTGCTCAGGTGCCCCAGCCCTGGCACGTAATGCTCCCTGCTTTCCGTGGGGGTGACAAATGGCTCTGTCCCTTATCATCCCTTTTTTTTACAGCTATATGGGGTGACTTCTGCGGATATGGTGATGCATTACAGCTGAGGAATGGGGTCTGAGGCTCAGACCTGCTAACGGAAAAGAGGGTGCTTCATTGCTCCCGTGGACATGCTGTCGCACAGCAAAGCAACTGAAGTCAAGTCGGCACATGCCAGCTTTCCCAGAGCTGGCCTGGCAGGATGCGCTTTACGGCCGTATCCACCAAGGGACAAGGGAACAGGCACAGAGGAACCACGCGACTCAGCAACAGAGAGCGCCAGAGAGAGCAGGGATTACAGTGAGTTTGTGATAGAAGAGCAGTCCTAATTAGTGCTTTGCGTGGCTGCACTTTTCTGGAAGTCAAAAGCCTTATTTCACATTAGTTTAATCCACTCCAGGATTAAACTGGTTTAGGATTAAGGCACAGTTAGTCTGGAATAAGGGTTTCCACACTGAGAGTTAAGAGCCATTCTGCACTAATCCATGGGGAAAATCAAGATAATTAATGCAAATTAACTGTTACAGTGGATTAGATAAATGGCATTAATCCCTGTGGGAAGGCAGAAGGCCTGTGGTCACAACTCAATTCTGATCCCTTTGTGCTCAAGTTAATTAAACATAAATAAATTATTTATGTTCTGTCCACACAGGGATTCAGTGCAGTTTAATTAATTCACAAGTCCCTCCTTTAGCTAATTTGAGTTGATTTCTTTGAGTAAAAGGATTATAGTAAAAAGTGGTTCCACTGGAGCAGCTTTCCACTGACCAAAAGCTGTGGCAGCAGTGGGTGTGTGGGCAGTCAGGTTTTAGGGACTGACCACCAGACCAGAAAAGCTATGACTAGGTGATAGAAACCACCAAGCTGATGCAAATTCACTCTGTGGAGACATATGAGTTAAAACAATACAGATGGGGTCCATATCGGAATCACAAAATGGTTGAGGTTGGAAGGCACCTCTGGAAATCATTGAGTCCAACCCCACCGCTCGCACAGGGTCACCTAAAGCATGTTGCCCAGGACCCTGTCCAGATGGCTTTTGAATATCTCCAAGGATGGAGACTTCACAGTCTCTGTGCAACCCATTTCAGTGCTCTGTCACAGTAAAAAAGTTTGTCACTATAAAAAGTTTCCTTATATTCAGAGGGAACTTCCTGTGTTTCAGTTTGTGCCCTTTGCCTCTCGTCCTGTCACTGGGCACCGCTGAAAAGAGTCTGGCCCCATTCTCTCTACACCCTCCCTTCAGATATTTATACCCATTGATAAAGATMCCCCCTCAGGCTTCTCCACACTGAACGGGACCAGCTCTCTCACCCTTTCCTCGTAGGACACATTCTCCCGTCCCTTCAGCATCTTAGGAGCCCTTCAAAGGACTCACTCCAGTAGTTCCATGTCTCTCTTGTATTGCGGAGCCCAGAACTGCACACAGCACTCCAGATGTGGCCTCCCCAGGACTGAGTAGAGGGCGAGGATCACCTCCCTCGACCTGCTGCCAACACTCTTGCCAAATGCAGCCCAGGATACTGTTGGTCTTCTTGGCCACAAGGGCATGTGGCTGGCTCATGGTCAACCTGATGTCCACCAGGGCTCCCAGGACCTTTCCAGCAGGTCAGCCCCCAGCGTGTCCTGGTACATGTGGTTATTCCTCCCCAGGTGCAGGACTCTGCACTTCCCTTTATCGAACTTCATGAGGTTCCCCTCTGCCCCATCTCTGCAGCCTGTCAAACTCCCTCTGCTTGGCAGCACAGCCATTCATGCTTTACTCTTCCTCCCACTAACTGTTTAATTGACACATGGTGCTCCATCTCCCTTCGTGCGATCCCGCTTTTTCTCAGCAGCACTCACAGAGCAAGTGATATGTTGTGACACAAGGCTGCTGGGAATGGGAAGCACTGCATACTGAACACTGATTTCTTGCTCTTGTACCTGGACCGTGGTGGCTAATCAAAGAGAAACTTAGCTGTGTCAGAGTACCATGCAGAATTGCCCTTCTTCTCTATCTTCTGCTCAAAAAGCATCACGACGCCTGTGAAAACCAGCGTTCGCCATTGACGATGGAGGAAGTGACCGAATTCCTTGGGCAGAAGAGCAAGGTGCTAACTCCTGACTTTTTCAGCAAAGCACTGGACTGATCCTACCTGCCTTGGCTACGGGAAGGACTTGGTGACCTGGAGAACTTGGTGACAAGATGAGCTTGGTCACAAGAAAAGCTTGGTGGCAAGGGGAGCTTGATGATCAGTTTGCTGACAAGAGGAGCTTGGTGACAAGGAGAGTTTGGTGATATGAAGAGCTTGGTGACAGGAAGAGCTTGGTGACAAGAGGAGCTTGGTGACAAGGAGAGTTTGGTGACACCGGAGAGTTTGGTGACAGGGAGAGCTTGCCAAAAGGAGGCTCGGGGCATCCTCCGTCCACCACTGCAGCCGAGCCGCGTGCCGTGGCCGAGCTAGTGCATCCCGCAGCTGCGGCCGGGGGCACCTGCGGGGGGGTCGCGGGCCGCGCTCCGGACCGGCGCCGGGGGCGGGAGCCGTCGCGGGCGCGGC
>NW_020450119.1:164787-253681 GCF_003343035.1 Apteryx rowi | reverse complement strand
GCCGCGGGGCCGGGCAACGGCACCGGCACCGGCACCGGCACCGGCAGCGCGCCGCCGCCGCCGCCGGGCCACAACGTCGCCGCCCTGGTGCTGGGCATCGTCCTCATCCTGCTCATCGTGGGCGGCAACGCGCTGGTGTGCCTCAGCGTGTGCACGGAGCGGGCGCTGAAGACCACCACCAACTACTTCATCGTCAGCCTCGCCGTGGCCGACCTGCTGCTCGCCATCCTCGTCCTGCCGCTCTACGTCTACTCCGAGGTGACGCCGCCGCCGGGGGGACCGGGGGCTGCGGTGGGAGCGGGGAGGGGGTGTGCGTGGTGGGACCGCGGCGTGCCCCGTCGCACTCGGTATCTTTAAGGGGGCTTTTGTGCCCGAAGATCCTGAAAGTTACAGGGCTGTAGGGTGGCATCGGCGAGAGACCAAATACCGAGGGTTGAAAACCCTCCCCGGATTTGTTCCCCACCTTGCGGCGCCACTGCCCGCCTCCCTTGCTGCAGCCCCCTCGGGCAGCCCCTGCCTCTGCCCTCCCGCTTCCCCTTCCTCCCCTGCAGGAATGTGTGCGTTGCTTCAAACCACCGTGGCTTCCCTTTTTTTTTTCTCGTGCCATCCCTGCTCATCTGCAGTGGGAAACCTCTGAAGGACCATTAGTAGCAAAAACCAAGTTGGCACAAGTTCTCGTTCCTGCGATCACAGCGCTGCGTGGTCCCCGTGTCTGTGGGGAAGGGGGCTTCCCCTCGTCCTTCTCCGAGGCGGGCCGTGACGCTGACACGACTGCCGAGGTGGAGAAGCAGAAACAGAAATCCTCTGGGCCGGGTGAGCAGCTCTGGGGAGTCCTCGAACAGGTCCCAGGCTGGGGAACAGGTTGCCATCAGCGAACGTTTAGGAAGGGATAGAGGGCTCCCGTGTTCTGCCCTGTCTGGTATGAGGTGATCAGCTTTTGGGGATAAAGGTGCTCTTTAGCTAGGAAACGGGTTGCCATGCCAGGTTGAGGAGGAGAATTTGCTTTTTTAGAGAGCTAGTCGGTGTTCTCCTTCCTTTGAAGAACGACATAAAGGCTGCTTTGGTCTGCTTGCTGCAGGGCTCCTGCTGGCTGGATGTGCTCATGTTTGCCCAGTCCTGACCCCATGTACACAAGTGGCTGTGCAGAGCCACGGGGGACTTTGGGACAGGCTTTCTCTCCACCTCAGAAACTGTGATGGCTGAGGGAAAGGCTGGAGCCAGAGGCAAGGATGTGCAATTCAGGTTCTCCTGAGGCTGAGTGGTTTTGCATCTCTCTCTCTGCTCCGTTTTCTCAGGTGTGAAAGGGAGATACATTTTTACGGCCTGGGGATTTATAATGCCTTGAGATTGCAGGGGGATTTGTTGGATTGGGGTGGGGAGAATCGCTAGAGCCTGCCCATTAGAGCCTATGGCTCTTTCCCTGCTCTCGCTGCAGCCCTGCCTGTCCCCAGAGGTGAGCGGATGAAAATCCCTGTGAGCCAAAATAGCATTTTTTTTGCCTCTGTCTTCTGGGATAGCTGGTAGTGTGGAAGAAAGAGGAGCCCTCTTTTTTTTTTCTAGATGTGGGGGGAGCCAGGATTTTCCCTGGTGCAGAGTCTGAGTTGAAACCTGGGGGCTCAGAGGGGGAGTTTGGAGTCAGACTTTCTGACCTTGTATTTGGCGACAGCCACATAGTTTGTAAGGTGATTGCTTAGGTACTTTCTCAGGGAATGAAAGGGGTTGTCCCCATTCCCCAGCAGAGTGGCGTTCCCAACATTGACGCCTGGGCCGGGCTAAAACAACAGTGTCCCAGAAGTGTTCAAGCCATAGCATTTCCCCTTCTCTCCCATGCCAGGGCTGCCATTCAGCACCTGACTGGGTTGGGCCTATATTTTCTTAAGCAAAGAAGGCTGCGGATTAGAGCTTAGGATACTCTTAGCCTCTGTACATGGTCCTAGGATTTCTCAGGACGTTGTGACCTCTCTGGAGACAAAGGTTTTCTAGAGGGACAGGCTCAGCTGGGGAGCCATGAGAAGAACCAGTGAAGAACAGGAGCAGTAGATTCCCCTCTCTCTTCTCCCCACTGACAGGAGCCCCCCCACATTGCTTGTTTTGGGTGGTTCTGCTTTTCCCTTGTTGTCTCAAATTTGGGGTTTGAAAGCTGGAACCCCTAGACCTTGCTGGCATCTGTAAAATGCTGGTTACCGTACTTGGGGGTACCTCTGAAAATGCTTGCAACTGAGCGTAAGCATTTTGGGGTTTCCTTGGGTATCACAGAGCATCCCACAGATGCTGGATTCTCAGACAACGGGTGTCTGACACCACCAAAGCTTTAAAAACCTGGGCTGCCCAGCCTCTGCTGGAGCTGTGATGATCCTTTTTGTGTGTTCATTTCCATAGCTGTTCATAAACATCACTTATGGGGCTTAATTCTCCAGTGTCTCTGCACCCGTGATATTAAACAACAGGGCATGGAGGAGGCATATTGGCAGAACTGTCCTTCCCTCTGAGTCCTGCAGTTCCTGTAACAAGGCAGGTTTTCAGAGGCATAAGAGACCTTGTGAAAAGGCAGCACGCACCAGGATCTGCACTCATCTAGTAGCCACTTCAAATCACCTCACAGCGTGACTGTGGAAGGTACTATATGGGCATGGAGTGAAAGGCAGCAATGTATAGCAAGCATAAGCTCCTTGAGCAGGCAATGGGGTTTGGAAATACAGGCCAGCTTAGCCAGTATTGAAAAGCTTAGTCAGTGTTGAAAAACTAGTTTCCTGCCTTGCAATTTCTCTGTGGGCTCAGAGCCCACAGGGCTTGATGCTTATTTTTAATAATCTCCTGTATATTGGTTGGGGATTTGCAGCTCGCTTCTTTGTGAAATATGCTAAGAAAAGGTCAGAGTGGCCATTAAGTCAGTGCCAGTGGACAGAATTTTTCTGTTTTTCTCTAAGAGGCCAAAGTGAAAACAGAAGATCGGAATCAGATGCTCAGTCTGCATGTATAAATGCAAATGTGTCCCTTGTCGTGAAGGCTGTCGTGAAGGAACAGAGGCAGATCATCCAGTTGTTAAGGAGGAAAGAAAAAGTGACCTGGGCAGGCAGGACAAGGGACATAAGGTATAGTGACCACTGCTGCTCAAAAGTAGCTTGATTTCAACTTGCACTCTGTGCTATTCCATTTAGCCACTCCAAATGTGGCCTGGACAGTCAAGAAGCAGCTCCTGAATGTTTAACATTTGTGTTTTTTTTCTCTTTCTCTCTTCACTCTCTCTCTTTTTCCTTTTAATGCCACTCCTGACAGAGTCCAAGTGGACTTTTACCCATAACCATAAAGTATGACCACCTCCTTCTTTCAGCAGGAAAAACTTGGTCACCTTGTGCTTTTTCCCTGTAAGATGATTTCTTGTGTCAGATTTCTAGACCCGTCCCTCCCAATCAGGGCTTTAGAAGACAGCCAAAGGGATTTAAATTTGAGATGTGACATCTGACATTCCTACAAAATGACAGCTCTCCCATGGGCTTCCATGGGGCCAGGTTTCCCTCCTGTGAGATGTGGATTATCTCTTGCTGCTGTTCACAAAAGCCTGAGCACGGTGGGAAAGGCCTTGATCTCAGCTGCTATTTTTAGTTGTTAAGAAAGCTTATTCCAGTCCGTTAGCAGCCATAGTTGACACATATTGTCCTGTTGTACTTCTGAAAGAGCCAGCGTAACTTTTTCTCACAGCTAAACTCTTAGTTTTAGGAGTCTTGGCTGTAGGAGGCCAAATTGGGTGTTGGTTTTCTGTGGATGTCCCTTGTTTGTACCTGCAGGGTTGGAGGATTACTGAAAGCAGGAGCTAGACAAGGGCGAAATTGGTACGTGCAGTCACAACCATTTCCTTTTGGCACTGTTTCACCATCACTGCAGCGTTGCCTGGAATAAAGGAAGGGAAATGGGGCCATGTAATGCAAACTTCCTCCAGTTCTGTCCCCACCTGTGCAGCTTATGGGAGAAGCATCACAATGATGCAATGGCTTTCTGATGGTGAGGAAAAGATGGGTTTATTACTCCTGGCCAAGTCTGGTCCTGTTGTACTAGGCTCCCTCAGCCAATAAAAAATGGCCAATCCTTGCCTGCAAGAACTTGCTTTGGAAACAGGCCAGCAGTGGTAGGAAATCAGTATCTCCCACTGAAGTGGTGCTGTGGCTCTTTCCAGGCATGCAGGAAAACCTTTGCACTGGGTATTGAGCACAGATCCCTTTAGACCTCTTCTCCCCACATGTGTGAGAGGAACATTTGTCCCTGAGTCCTGCCCTATTCTAAATCTCTCTGTTCGCTGTGCATTGGTGGGAGTTCTTCAGACTGTATTTCTCTCCTCATTAATTTGCCCTGTCAAATTTATCTACCTTAGCAGCTCAAGTTCACACTTGGGGCCTTAATGAGAAAGAGTGCTCTAACTGATGTGAGAAGCTGCTCTTCGGTAAATCCAAATGTTGCTGTGGTTTGTCAGCTCTGATCTTCCACAACCTGATGTGACTAAGAAGCCTCCTATGGATGGGGAAAGGAAGAAACATCAGCTTTCCACTGTGTTAAAGCATCCATTTCCCAACCACACAGCTTCCGAGACTGTGGACATGAAGTGAATTCTTGCTGGGGCAGTGTTTACAGCCTTCTCCTTATAGCTCTTCTGCAGAAGCACACCATGTTTAGAGAAAACCAGAAGCACTTCCGCACCCTGCTCATTCTTGATTCTCTTTGGAGTGCTGGTTCAGGATGGAGATGGGTTGACAAGCTGAGGGCAGAGGAGGTGGATTAGTGCTGTTCGCCAGCTCTCCCTAGCTACTACACAGGGGTGACTGAGACAATGTGCAGGTGAAAGTAGGTACATGTGCAGACATATGTCAGATCACAGTCTGGGGATGCAGATGTGTCCAACACTTTCCACTGAACTTGTTCAAGCACTGCAAAGCAATGTTCTAGTGTTAGCCAGCTGTTAATTACCACATAACCATCTGCCCTGATATGCACAAGATATTATATTCTAACTTGTTTGGGCATCCCAAATCTTAGGTCTTTAGTCATACTGACTTCAGCAGGACTTCTGCCTCAGTAAGCAGTATGGTGGGGAGAGGTAAAAACCCATGGGAAAGGCAGACTGTTCTTCTGCAGCATCTTTGTCTTTCCGACAGGAGTGTGAGTGCTGTGCTCTCCCGGGAATCCGCTGGCAGTAAGACAAGGATGATGGGAAATGAGGGGGAAGGAGATGGCCTGGGGCATTCCCAGGGCTCCAAGATAATTCCCCAGGAGCAAAGCCCAACTTCTGTGTGAAAGGAGGCCAGTAGAAGATATCACAGTCTGCCTGGAGCATTGATAGCACTGAAGAAGGGGGTTATTGCTCCCCTGAAGCAGTGAGAACACCTAGAGAAAGCAGAGTTATGAGGTGTTCTGGGGGTACTGCAGGATATTGTTAGGCCCCAGGTGCCTTTGCCCACTATAAATCTGCAGTTAGGGAGCTGTGTGGCTACAGAGACTTGCCTTTGTGGTTCATCTGCTTCATCAGCACCAAAGCACTCTGTGACAGTGGCAGGAACCACAGCGGTCTTTCAGTTACATAGTCCTGCCTCAGTTAAAATGAACAGGAGACATTCACAGCTATTAGGGCAGGGACCAGACTGGGCAACTTCCACTCTTGTCCTCCGCTGTAGAGCGTACGTTGTACCTGCTTCTCTCTGCAAGCTGTTTCTCTGATTGGCTCTTTCTGTAATCCATCCTGAGTGACTGAGCTGTGAAACAGATCTGATCCAGCAAGCTGCTAGCAGGCACCTTGTAGGGCATGGTTATGTAAACATCTTTGCTACTGAGATCTAATTGATTAAGAAAAACAGGAAACTATTTTAGCAGATCTGCCTGTTTACCCTTCTCCTTCTACAGGTTAGGAAAGTTTTCCACCAGTGCGCACTCTGCCATGCAGTTCCTCAGAGCCATAGAGCAGCCAGTCACTAACCACATGAGCCTTTTCTTGGTGAGGATGATGCTGTAGCTTCTGCGTAAAATTTTTCAGGGTGTCAGTGTAGCACTGGTATAGAAAGACATCTCTTTTTTGCAATGCATCTTGTACGTGTGTGCCTGTGACGCGATTCTGGTGAGAGACGAGGTCTACTCTCCTCCAAATTCTTTACATCTCTCTGTGAATGCAAGTCATTCTGTTTGCAAAAATATTCGAGATTAAAGTCTTTCTGGGAATCATCAGCTTCGGTTGGGGTAGAAGTTCCTCTAGGCCTGAGTAATGTGTGAGCTTCACAGCCTCTGGACAAAATAGTGGGGAGGTGATATAGCCCAGCAATTATAAACCAGTGCTAAGGATTTTCAGTGACCAATACTATGGGGAGGTCTTCTTTGTATTTTGGGCCCTTATAATGTTTCAGGGTGGATGATCAGACTTGCTCCTTGTTTCTGAAAAACCTTGGCCTTAAAGATTTAAGGCAGGAAAGGACTTTAGAGCAGACAGTGAGGCCACCTTTGTCTTGTATCGCACTCCCTCCTCTCTCCTTGGAGACTGTATTGTGTCTTCTAGAGAATGCAGTGGTCAGCATGGCTCACAAAAAAGGCCCAGAGTCAGCTTCTTGCAGGCATACGGGAAATTCTTGGACTCTGATACTGGACTTTGCCCATTTGCAAGGATTATTATTCTTCTAATTAGTGCCATAACCTTCTTGGCAGGCCTGGGCTCTTAGGATTATCACTTCCAGGGTCTCCATGTTACGCACTTGAACCATGGCCTTGCTGAGGGCTGGCAGGTGATTGTTCAGAAATTCAGCGGGGCATCTCCTAATTCACTTGCAGGCTGTATGCTGCTGTTGCCTGGGTCTCTTATTTCTGTCGCCGTCACCACCAGAAACTGAAGGACTGATTTGTGCTCTCTGTTTCTCAGTGAGCCCGTTCGCAGGGCTGGCAAGAGAGGCAGATACAAAGTTCCCATGTGGTGCTGTAACAAGAGTTTTTTTTCACAGGAAATAAGACTAAAGAAACCTTTGTCACCAACCTGTCTCCTGCTGTTAGGATTACCAGCAGTGTAAGAGCTCTTCTGATATGAGGCTTGTTTGCAAGAAGGCAGATTTTCTCTTACAAACTGGGTGTACTGGGCCTCTTGAGTTGTCAAGTCCACCTCCCACCAACCTATAAAATCTTTTCCATAACCTCTTCGTATTCTGTGTAAGAAGTAGTTTGAGTTGCTCCTCCTCTGCCCTTAGTGGTTGGTCCAGACCTAAGTGCCATTTGCAGTGAGATACTAGTATCTTGTACGAGACCACAGTGGCTGCATGCGAATTTGCTGGTGTTGCCAACCTTGGTCGGCTAAATTAGCATCCAGTCTGCACCTGGAATGCTGCTTTGAAAGGAGTTTGGCTTGTGTCCAGAAAGGGGATGCTTATCATCTTCCTATAAACCCTTCTTGTCTGCCACAAAACACTGAGCTAAGGGTAGAATGTGACACCCCACCACCACCACCACACACATAGTTTTCCATCTTCTTCCAAGATATGACGCTTGGAGGTTTCAAGTGTAGTGGTTAATACGCCTATCCTCATGCATTTAGCAGGCTCATCCTCTATATAGTTCTTGCCAGAGCTGTGCAGACAGTGCCAACAGCCTTATATAAGACCTGACAGGTAGGTTGGCTTGTGGGGCTTTGTTTGCAGCTTTGTTTTATTTTGTTAAGGGGAGACAGCTTGCCCCTAGAGCGTCTGTTTTGTTGTGTAACTAGCTGGCTGTGCCTTCTCAGCATCAATGCCCCTGATCATGTGTTGCTGGAGAAGAACAAGGGGCCTTGCGCTAAGAAAGCAGAGAATGCAAAAAAGCTGATGGAAGTGGAGTTGCTCAGAAGCACTATTTAAGGGCAGCTTGAGCTGTTTATGATCCCTAAAGCTTTACACTGTACCTTCATGGGCTAATCTTCTGCAACCTACCGTAATCAGGTACCAGTTAATCACATGACCCAGCAAAGCCAGCTAGGCCTCTAATCCAAAGTCACTCATGCATTGGAGAGGTTCTTGGTGCATTTTGCTAAGGTGGACAGAAAAGCAACACGGTATAATAGCAAGTCCTCTCCCAGTGCTTTCCCCAAAATGCGAGTCTTCAAAAAAAAAAAAAAAAAAAAAGAGAGAGAAAAGGGAAGGGCCTGTAATACTTTCTGAGTGCCCAACTTGAATCTTCTGGCAAAGGCTGTGTCCCATGAAGGCACTTAGCTGCTGCAGTCTGAGAGCTCTTCTCCCATCCAGAATCAATTAGTTCCCCAAAATCATAATCCAGCTTTGAAAATTGTGGCTCAGAGTCAAATTTTCTCTATCATAATCTGAACTGAACTTGTCAGGATCCCAGTGAACCTGGCAAAAATCTGATGGTTTGTTTTCTTGATTTACCTCCCAAATTCAGTTTGGAATGGCTGGTTTATGTGAGACAAAGGCTGAATGAAACATTTAGGTCTGAATCCACATCTCTTTTGGAGGTTCAGGTTACCTTACCTCTTAAGGAGATGTGTATATAAAAATAGCCAAATAGTTTCTTTGGAGTCTACTTTGGCTTTACGGCTCCACTAATCATAATCCTGTGCGTGACATCACTACTGCCTAATATTAATCCTTGGAGAGCTGCTTGCCCTGTAAACATGTACAGGGATAATCGTGAATACAGAAGAACATCAAGTTGGTGCAGGTCACTGTCGATGCCCAAAATTCAAGAGGAAAACCAAAGTGCTGGTTGGAAGTAGACTTGGAAAAATTGCACTTCAAGCTAGGGAAGACCTAATGTTCTGCTCCATGAGGAAACTGCAGCCCTCATCTCAGGGACTCTTCTTTGTGCTAGAGCACCAGATAGAGATGTCTGACAGCCTGGGCCAGAAACATGTGGCATGAAATACTACATGGACTTCAGTCCTCAAATGCAGAAAAAAACTGTTGCATTGTGAGGTTTTCTGTCCCAGTTCTACAGGTTGCTGACACTTCTTTGACTTTGCAGGAAACCCAAGAAAGAGCAAACCTCTGTTTTCCAGCTGCAGTTACTCTTTTGTCCAAAGGACTGACAAGTGCTGGTTCTCTCCCAGTTGCTCAGTAGGATGTGCCTAATAGTTGCCACAGGGCAAATGTGATTCAGGAGGATTCTTCTCCTCTGGACCAGTCACAGACAGTTTCTGCCTTGAGGTGCTCATTTCCTTTTGCTCCTTGTTTGTCTCCTTCGGTCAGTGGGTGTTGTTGCTTTGTAAGGGCTTGTGCACCCTGGGGATTTCCAAACCATAGTACATACCTTGCTGCCTCAGAAGGTGAGGCCCAAGCTGGAAGTGATTCCACATTGCAGGGCACCAGGAGGCAACTGGAGGAGGGGAATGGTTAATTTTCCTGCGCTGTTCACAGTAGAGTTTGGTTCAGTGGACCTGTTCCTGACATGGAAGAGGGTTTCTGCACTTGCCCACTGTGAAGTGAAGGGTGTTACCCACATGACTCCATTTTGTGTGCTAGGATGAATAAAACCAGAGCCTATTGCATTATCATTTATACATGAATGTCCAGTTCCTGAACCATGCACAAGATCAGCAGAGTTAGACTATATGAAGGCTGGCCAACAATATTACCACAGTTTTGCTTTGGACAAAGAATGGAGAGCAGCCATGGAGTAGAAGTGGAGATGCGGGGTTTATCCCTGGCACAGCACCATGCAAACACGGCTACATACTGTGGGTGGACAGCACTGTTCACAGCCAGATGAGCACTGCTGTACTGCTCCTGCAATGCAGGCATCTGCTTGGGAGATATGCCTCCAGTTTGCTGTCCAGCCTTGGTCATGTTACCAGCAAGGTTTACAAGTGCTGGGATGCTACAGCTGCCTCCCTGGATGGCTTTCCTTTGGGTTACTTAGACTAGACTGAACAAAAGCACTTTTCCTTGCTTTTCATGTTTGTTAAGCAAATACAACAGTCTTAATTATTTCTCTTCTTGGCTTCATCCCATCACTCCTCACTTTACACTTGCAAATCAGTTGAACTTCTCTCCATCTTCCAGGCACTGCAGCCCTTGGTGTAACTGCTGCTGCTGTCTCTTAGCCAGATTCCAGGCATTTAGCTTTTTCTCCCAAGATGCTAAATTGCTTTCTTTGGCTTCTCACCATGAGTTTTTAACAATTGCCTTCTCAAGTTGGTCAATATTTTCCTGGTAACAAAGTGCTTACTGTGAAACTACTCCAGCAACCGCTGTGACAGAGGAGTTGTGTTCCTTAGCTTTGCAGCTGTGTTTCTCCATTTGGTGCAACAAGTGCAGCCCCCCAGGTTGCTGTTGTCAGGAGGACTCCAGAAGTCTCCATCAAGCTGAGGTCTTTCCAAGGTGCCTGAAGTAGCTCATCCACTTGTGTGCCTGTGAGGGGTTATATCATTCCCCAGGACTTTGCAAAGGGGAACTTATCAGGATGTGCTCTGACACAGCGGGGTGGTAATTAGGCAAGGCTGTTAAGCTCTGAAAAGTAATTGCACAAGACTGCTCTGGTGTTGGGGTGAGAGCTCATGCAAATGCAGGCAAACAAGTCTGTACTGTGCACTGAGACATTTGTGAATGAGCTTAAAAGTCTGGGTTTGAAAGCCCAGACACCAGCAGCCAGAGAGAAGTGATCTGGGCAGAGGTCAGCTTGAGGCAGATCTGATCACCTCTGGCGTGGGAAGCTTTTTGCTAACTTTGTTTGATTTGGAAAGGGGAGGGGCATGGAAACTTCAAGTATAAAGATGAGAGAGACAGAAGACTCTTCTGGGCCAGGATGAAAACTGGGGGAGATGGGGAACATGGTGTTCAGACCATGGCTCATACTTAAAAGCTGTTAACCTGGCACGCAAGGAAGATGCTTTGATGACCTGTGTTCCAGTTGTCAGTCTGAGCCCTTTCTATCTAGGAAGGAATCAAATGGGGAAAAAGTGCCTGGCCAAAAAAAAAAAAAAAAAAGCACATCTTCCATGGAGAAAAGAAAGATGAACAGTGCTTCAGGAAGAGGAAGGGAAGGGCAGCGCTGCTGTGCAAATACAGCACCTGTATGCTAAGCAGTTGCTGGTTCCAGGCAGAGATGTTCCCATGAGTCAGTGTTACTTTTTGTGAAGGCTTCAGCTCTCTAAAATCTGTAGTAGGTCTGCTTAGAAGGCTAACTTGTCCACAAGCTTATCTGTTTATAGGGCTGCTAAAGAGTATGAGGTAAAGAAAAGAACATACATATTTATATGTGTGTGTGAGTGTATATTGCTGAATGACTGAGTATCGGTGCAGTGAGGAACAGATTTGCAAGCTACTGTTAAAACTTGCGTTTGAGTCAGGGATGGCAAGTGATCATTGCTACTGAACTTTTTGTTTTAAAACTAAACTCATACCTCTCCATATGACACGTTGAATAGAGGGTTTGGGTTTTTAAACTAACCTCTCTCTGCAGAGGGACCCAAAAGATTATGGAATTTGCCTTGCCATCACAGAAACTGGGAGGAAAAAGTTCTCCACTGCTTCAGTAGGAACAGCTCATTGATTGCTTTTGATTTGCCTTTTTAGGTACAAGTGTGTTGACAATTCTTTGTCAGCACTGAGCAAACTCACAAAAATAATGGCATGTTGGCATCGAGCAGAAAAGGGCTTGAACTTTGCTGTATCAAATTTAAAAGTGTGCTCAAATAATAGACTGGTTTTACAACTGGGTGAACTGGTACAGTGTTGGTGAGATCACTGCTACGTTGGGACAAACTTCCACAAATAGTTTCTGGTGGCTGTGCTAGTTTAAGCTGTTGCTGCCCTTCCTTCTGTTCCCTGCCTTGTGCTGTGCAAAAGTTTGTGCAGCTGGCTAAAAATGACTCAGCTGAAAACCAGCTTTAGTGGCTTTAGTGAAGTTGTAAGTAGCCTTTTATGAGCGTCTGATGCCTAGCCCCTGCTCAAAGGTGCTTAGTGCTCAACCGCTCTGGGAGTGGAAGTGCCAGATTGTCAATGCAAGGACAGCTTTAGATCTGGAAATACCCTTACCTCCTCTCTTAGCGAGCAAGTGTAGCTGGGATGAAGCAAGTTGGTGCTTAGGAAGGACATCACCGTCTTGCTATAAGAGCTGTACAGTATACTGCCTCTCAAAATACCATTTCTCTGAACCTCCAGGAAGGAAGATTCTTTGCCTGGCAAATGAAATGCATGTTTAGTTCCAGAAACACCTTCAAACAGCTTAGACCCATCCATCAAGAGAGCTTGTGCATTTCTTGCTGAGATGATCTGGCCCACACCATGCCCTGCTGGGACTACTGCTTCCTGCCCTGCTCTTTATAGAAATAGTACACAGGCCTAAGACACTGTAACACCAGATCCGAGAAGCTCTGTTTGTTGTGCCCGCAACTGAGTGTTTTTTGCCAGAATATAATTCAGAGTCAGCGTTTGCAGGCCAATGCACAGTGGTATCGTCTTTTGAGTGGTGTGAAGATCACAGAGCATTATATGAGTTTGATACAGGGGAATGAGGGGTCTTTTCCTCCTCTCAACTCAACTGCTAAATTAGGATGGAGAAGGGGTTCAGGTCGGCCCAAGAGTGAAATGTTTTGGGCCCTTCTCTTACTGAAGGGGAAAAACAAAAAGGCACCCTCTTTTGTTATACTAAAATTGGAACTTAGAGGGTCTCTGTTTCTGGTCTTGCCCAAAAGGCAGTAATCCCAACAAAGCAATCCTGACATTCAGTTTATCAGCTTTTGAGGCAAGAAAGACTGGACAAGTGTTGGTGCCATGTTCTAAAGAACAGTTTAATAAATCCTGACTCATTTCTGTACTCCCTGAGCTTTTCCTTCCATTCCCATTTTCCAAAAACTTGGTTCACAACATACCACTGAGCAAATGTTCCTGTTCCACAAGCCAGTAGTGATAAACTGCAATCTGTTGGGTATTTTCTTGCTTTGCTGTCTTTTTATGGCCTAAAGGTGTGAAGTTAGGAGGCAGCATAGTTGGGGGAGGAAGGGATGGTAAGCAAAAGACTTACCCAGTCCAGAATAATGCATCTGCCTTTTGCACTGCTTTTAAGTTTCTTGCTCAGTGATGTTACTGGCTGCCAGCTTGTGAGACTTCCTTTTGATTTTGCTGTTCCTTCTCTCTGAAGAGGTGGCAGATGGGGAATAGTTTGGAGTGTACTAGCAAAAGTTTTCTTAACTGATCTCTTCGTAGGGCACATTCAACACTTCCAACTAATATGGACCAACCACACATGTCTGGTCATGTCCTCTTGCTGACAGCACTTCTGCTCTGCCCTGGGTGCCTGCAATGGTAGAGAGAGAGAACAAAAGACACTATATTTTACTAGCTTGAACATAGTCTGAGGAGGCTGTCCTTGTGCCTAGCATGACAGAATGAAACAGTTGTGTAACACACAGGAAACTATTTGCATTCATTTCCAAACAGGACACTGGAGCAATTTGGAAATGAAAAATGGAAGATGGGCTTTAGGCACTGGGAACTGTCTAGGAACCTCTCCTGGCTTCCCCAGTGACTCACATCTGGAGAGCGCAGACTTTGCCCAGCTAATGCTTAGCCCTACATTACTGGGGAGATTTTGGGGGTGAGTCTGATCACTGTCACTCTCTACTACCCAAGGCTATGGGCTGCCCTGTATCCATTATTCTGCCCAGCACAATTTGTCTGTCAATGCTGACCATCTGTGGACTCTATTCTCTAGCTAGGCCAGAAATGCAAAGCCTTAAGGAAGCTGTGAGCTCTCTGGCACCACTGCTTTGCTGAAAGGGAGTTATGATGCCGAAAGGGCATTACGGCTTGACTTCAGGCTTCTTATTTGATTGGAGGACAACCTGAATGGCTGAAGTTCCTGCACATGGAGTTGCTCCTTCCCTGCATTTGAAAGGCAGTCAGACATGGCACCCACTGACCCGGGGATCTCTTCCTTCAGTTCCAGGGAGGTGTGTGGTCCCTCAGCATTGTGCTGTGTGATGCCCTGATGACCATGGACGTGATGCTCTGCACAGCCTCCATCTTCAATCTCTGTGCTATCAGTGTGGATCGGTAAGTGCCTCTCTCCTCTTCATGCCTGCCTTCCCATGCTGGAAGAAGTGGATCATGCAGGTAGTTCTGTATCCTGGCATAAAGCTGCTTCCATACACGCCCCTGCAAGGATCACATGCAGAGTGAGAATGGGGCCAAACAAATCCTGTCCTTTCCCTGCTGCTGTGCCCTTTGGCTGCAGAGAGACTGGGTCCTGTTTTCCCCTTAAGGAGGGTGTTCTGCACTACCATTCTCCTTCGTTGCCGACTTTGTGTCCCATCAATAGCCTCACAGTGGCCAAGTTGAAAGCACAGTTGTGTGACTAGGACAGGGCTATCCCTTAGGGTGCTCTTCTAACAAGGAGACTAGTTGTAGCCCAGGCCTCAGCTACATAAGTAAATTAAAAGGGGGGACTCACTGAGCAGTGAAGGACAGTGGCAAGCAGTTTTGGGAGCGGTCCCTTGCATCCCCAGTGGTAACAACACCATCCTATCGCTGACTCACCTGGGGTCTGTGCTGGCAGGTTTATTGCTGTTTCAGTCCCACTGAACTACAACCGGCGGCAGATCGACCTGCGGCAGTTGATCCTGATCTCCACCACTTGGATCTTCGCCTTTGCTGTGGCATCCCCAGTCATATTTGGCCTCAACAATGTCCCGAACCGGGACCCCAGCTTGTGTCGGTTGGAGGATGACAACTACATTGTGTACTCCTCCATCTGCTCCTTTTTTATCCCCTGCCCTGTCATGCTGGTGCTCTACTGCACCATGTTCCAAGGACTCAAGCGCTGGGAAGAAGCTCGAAAGTCCAAGCTGAGGGGCAGCGTCTATGGGGGCAGCAGGAAGCTCTATCACCCCTCACCCTTCATTGAGAGAGAGCAGGCTGGACTGGAGCCAGATGAGTGCAACCCTTACACCCACTCTGACCCTCCCCTGCCTGGGGACTACGTGATGAACAATGGGGTCCAGACTGTCTCCTACCCGCACCTCAAATACCCACACCTGGCACATAAACAGAAACAGGCCAAGATCAACGGCCGGGAGCGGAAGGCCATGAGGGTGCTGCCTGTCGTCGTTGGTGAGTAACAGTCTGCGATAGTCAGGAAAGGGTGGGAAACATGCTGCATTGACTTACAACAAGATTCAGTCTAACAGGACTTGCTTGAGCCTGGTTAAGTGAATACAGGTTGGGTTTCTTTGTGGACTCCCCTACCAGGAGTCAGACTTCCCAGGCGTGGTTGCTTGTGCAGCAATGAGAGCTGTTGCTCTAAGAACACTCTGAGTTTTTTCATTGCTGGAGGAGGTGAGGGTGGGATAAAGCCACCTCCCTCTTACTCCACTGCCCAGTGCCAAGTCTTTGCTCCTCCTCCTCCTCCTCCTCCTCCTCCTCCCTTTGACATGTGGACTCATCTTTTAACACCCATCCTCCCCTTGCTACTGTGGAACAGTCTGGTTGCAGCATAAGGCAGGGAGACGTGCCTTACCCATCTGTTGTTGTGACAGGACAGCTATAAGTTTATCAAGTGAACATCTCAGCATCCCTTTGATCCAAAGGAGTAGTGTCAACAAACACCACTCTTAGGAAAGAACATATGTACACTGTTTATAATTTGCCCTTTTCTGCAAAGTAAACCTGTGATTCCTGGTATCTTAAATGCAAATCCAAAATGATACATAACTTAGATTCATCTTTGTCAACTACTGAAAGACCTCCTCTACACATCAGCATGTCTGCTGTTTTTCCCCCTAGCACTCTGAACTGTCTGCATTCTTGTTTGGCCCAGTTTGCACTTCTTGCTAAATTAAACCCTTTCATAATACTCACATGACTTTTTCTCTCTTTCATATCCTTCTGGCAGGTGCTTTCCTCTTCTGCTGGACACCTTTTTTTGTGGTCCACATTACAAGGGCTCTCTGCAAGTCCTGCATCATTCCTACTCAAGTCACCAGCATTGTCACTTGGCTGGGTTATGTCAACAGTGCTGTCAACCCCATCATTTATACAGTTTTCAATGCGGAGTTCAGGAACTTCTTCCGCAAAGTCTTGCACCTCTTCTGCTGAGCCTACTGGAACTGGAGGGGAGAAGGAAAGACCTGGATATTTTTTGTATAGTTCATTAAAGTTCTATTTCTGCCTAAGGTCTGCTGTGGTTGTTGGGGTGGAGGGAAGGAGGAGAGATGGCAGCTAAAGGATAGTGGTTCCCAGCTCTTTGTCTCCGCTACGAAGAGTTAGAGGTAAGTACCAGTGGATAGAGCTCGGATACTCTCCCCATTGGATACTGCTCGTTTAGTCAAGTTTTTAAACATGGTGCTTGACGTAAGCAGCAAGAGATGCCACAGGAAAGCATGGATGGTTCTCAAAAGAGCTCTTGCTGTTTCTTCTAGTTTGGGCTCCTCTTAGCACAAGGGCGATCACTAAGCAAAATACACACCACCCCACGAGCCACAAAGGCAGAAGAGCTTTGAAGCATGCACTTGCTCTGGATCGGAGAGTCACAGACATGTTCATTGTTCTCAGCCCCTGCATGGGGGAAATCCTACCAGCTGCTGTCTCAGGATGGGTTACTGAAGAAGCCGCCTGGCACACAGCCCTCCCTTACTGCAGTCCACCCTGGCAAGGCCCCTCACCACAGATTCCACAGGATTTAAACTGCGAGGAAAATCCAAGCTCATGGCTGCAGAGCAAATTCAAGTCCTGCTGGAAGCATGCTAGGAAACATTCAGTGTCTCCTGGAGCTGCTCTCGGATGCTGGGCTGCCTCCTTCACCCTAGTAAAGAAGGCCCAGAGGGAGCCCCAAAAGGCAATTGCAAGTAATGGACTCCCCCTCCCCAGAAGTCCATTTTAGTTCAAACTGGCTTTGGGCAGAGCTACAGGAAACTTTTAGCCTGGTACAGGTGTTAGAGGAGGGCTAAGGGGCTGTTTCTGTTAGTTACTCACAAGCTCTGGCAACTCTGGAGCGATGCCCTGTGGGCTGTATGAGGTGCATTCAGCTGTTGCTGAGCCTGCCATGGCTTCTTCTGGCTGCCTGGAGTGCTGTTGAGGCTCTTAACAGAGGTTGTGAGGTAACTTCTCAAGCACAGTCCATGGACAGGGCACTATGGAGGAAAAAAAAAAAATCTGATTTCCCATATGGTCACACTCTAGGTGAGGGTGTATCTACCTGCACATCCTCCCTTCCCCCTACCCTTAATACTTCTAAATCCAAAGGCCAATTTTACTTGTGTTTGACAAAGGGATGTTAAGGGCCTACGAAAAAAAAAAAATCAAGATAAACAACGGTCAGATAAAAACCAGAGAGCACCCCCTCCATGCTCGTGCCCCCTCTGAAGGAAGGGCAGTAGAGGAGCTCAACCGGCTGGCCATTGGCCATGAGCACCCAAGCGTTGAGAACAAGAACCCCTCTTAGGCAGCAGAGAAGAACAACTGTTATTTGCTTTGCTGCTCCTGGAAGATGTTTTTTGATATTTATTGTTCTCCACAACCAAATATAAATACTGGCATTTGGGGCAGTATGATAAATGTAAAGGATTGGCAGTATCAAAGATGGACAACCAAACTGTCCTCAAGGCCTGGCATGTGACAGGGAGGCCTTTTTCATGGCTCAGAAAGGACATTTGCCTGGTAGGTGTGAATTTAAAGAGCAGCAGCTCCTTCTAAGGACCCAGCTTTCAATTGCAGGGAAGCTCTAGCGAGCTGGAGACGGAAGCTGCATTTACATCTGCATTGGTGTTTCACATACATACATCCCAAACTGACCTGCTCCTCCTTCTTCTCATACCACTGGGGCAGAAATTTCAGCTTGGGCATGTAACAGTGGCTTCACCCCCAATATTCTAATGCAGCAGGAAGACCAGCCCCTGGCAGAGAAATGCCAAAATTTGGCAAAGACCCGGAGAAATTGGATGGCAAAGGGATTGTCCAGGTCGATGCTGTGCTTCTAATCCAACAGCTTTAATTGCTTCAGGGCAGCAGGCTCTTGCACGCACGCACGCACACACACACAGAACTGATGTCTCCAGTGGCCTTTCCAAGCACATTGGCAATACTAGAAAGACTGCCTCAAGACAAGAGTCATTTATGCCTCCCAGCATGCAGCAATGCGTGTCTAATTAAGACACTGACAGCTCCCAGCCACTCTCATTACAAGCTCATGAAAAAGAGCTCTTGCCTTGCTAATTGTCATGGTTTCCCCGCTTGGGAACGGTGACAGCACTCAGGCTGCTGTAGCGCAGGCCCTGCAGTCCTAACAGGGATAAGATTTACCTTGTAGGCCCTTGTAAGGATACATACCGACTGCCTAGTAATAGTTTTAGATACGTACACGCCCAAATGCACAATGATGTTATTGCTAGGCCTCCAAAATTACTTACCAAGCTGAACAATACATGCCAGAAACCATTCCCAGCCTGCTGAAAATCCTTTCTCCCTTTCGGTAAACCTGAAAACGGTGACGCCAAGGGTAGCCCGAGGGAGGGGACAATGCTTTCCTCTGAGGCTTGGGAGGGAAGAAAATTATTACTGCACAAAACAACAATCTTCCGACTAATGATTTTTGGATCTGGTTGTTATCTTTCCAATGGGTAATTCGTTTGCATGGAAACAAAGAAGAAAATTCTGCAGGGAGTTCTTAAGGTTTTCTTTGACTAAGGATAACAATTGTTCAATCAATTTATCGTCTACAAATAAACACAATCAATTCCCACAGTGATTATATTGTAAGTTTTCAAGTTCCATATTTGCAGTCCTTGTGTTGGGGACAGATGCCCAGGATACCAGGGCTCTGACAAGAAACTGCAACAGCTTTAAATGTAGATGATTGATACCCACAATTTTTCAGGTAACAAAGGCATGTATTTGCCTGGGACCTGGAGCGAGTTTCTTTGCCTCCCTCTGAACAATCCAAACTCCTTGCGGGTAAATACCAGCAATGGGTTTCTTTTTAACCCATTTTCAAACGCAAACAATTCCCGTTACACAAACATGAGACTTGGTAAGTTTGGATTCATTATCATATCCCAGCTCACTTCTTTATGTAGTTATAATCTTCCCTGAATCAACTCAAAGTTCTGCTTCTCAAACCAGCAGTACTGTATATGGGCATTTCTCTTCGGAGAACGCAAACCAAAGGGGTGCAGCAATGAAAGTAACTATTTTCCAACTGAGAGCAGAGTTTGACATTAAAAGTGAAGCTTTAACACTCCAGAGGTGCTACTTTTGAACCAGCCTTCCCTGCATTGTAATGCGAGATGCTGCTATCTTGCCTTGATTTATTTTGGGACTGCATCAATCCACAGACTCACTAGATTGCAACTTCACAGCATTCTCTGAGAAAAGCACCTGTACTCAGAGAAAGCAACACTACGTGGAATTTGGACTTAATTGAAGAAGAAAAGGAAAAAAAAACACACATTACTTGCTACCCTTCCTGTTCAATATGGGCCAGGCCACACCAGCAGCCCAGTTCAATGACCAGCTTGCTAATCTTGGGTTTAAAGGTGAACACATATTGCTCAGCTGAAATGCATTTATGCTAAGAGCTTTCCACCTACTCAAAGGTGCTGTTGAAGCAGGTCGCTGTGAACAAAGTTTGCTTTTTATCCAAATAGCAGCATGAGGTGTTTGACATACCGCAGTATTTCATTTAGTCAGAAGCAAAACCTTAATGGGCATGAAATAGAGGCAAGGCACCCTGTAGATTACAGTTGTATTACCGAGGGTTCAATTGAGACTGTCTTTTCAAATATAATTAACTAATTCTCTTTAAGATATAGAAAACAGGCAATCATAATGTAACAATGTAAGAAGAGACTATTAGAAATACTGAAGTAATGCTTTTGGGAAGCTGGAGGAGGGAGTATGTTAATAGTAATCCAAGGAATTGCATATTCTCTCCCTCCCAGGAGTTTTACGTATGTATTCTTTTGTCCTCATTCTGTCTCAGTTTGTGCTTGGCTTTCCATTAGAGAATGATTTTCTTAATAGTAGACAGGCACGCTTCTACCTTTATTTTACAAACTCTAATTCTTCATCCGCAGTAGGCAGCAGTCCCTCCTTTCAGCAGTACTGCCTTTGCCCATTAAGTTCTGCAGTAAAAGAAATAACTTTTCCGTAAATGGCCAACCATCAGAAAAAAACATTATTCAACTGCCTCCAACATGTGCTGGATAACAGTAGTCATCTCTCCATGAAGAGGTCCCATCTGGTGCTTCTCAGTAGCTGAAGCAGCAGGCAAAAAACCCCCTACTGAATGGTCTTTGTGGAGAGAGATCTCAACAGTACAGGAGACTGGCATAAGAGATGATAAACCAGTTTCCACCTCCTTATAACAAAAAAATTGTGAGATTCACAGAGGAGGGAATGGACTTATTAGAAACCTCTAGTTTAAGATTAAAGATTTTCCATCACTTTTCTCTCCATTATTACTTTCCTGTAACTCTGGATGAAAACTTTCTCCTTTTGATAACAATCACGATGCTGCACTGGGTCACCCTGTGATTCAAAGGTGGCACCTCTTATACTGTAAGATAAACAATAATCCTCCTTCCCCAACGATACTAATTTGGAATGAATAACCAGATAAGATAAGTACACCACTCACAGTTGCTATGCCTGAAAATGAAAAAAGAACCAAGGAAGAGGTGTGGATGTTTACGAGAATCCTCAAGTTTGATGCGTTACTCTTAAAAAAGAAATAAAGGAGCCTGATTAGTTTAAATTATTAAAGGAATACATTAATAATTAAAGGATTTTGTTGCCTTAACGACTGTAGTGAATGAAGCAAATAACCTCCCAATGCTCATCACTTCTCTAATTAGCAGCTACTAAATAGTGATGACATGGTAACGCTCATTTATATATTCTTACTTTGGGTTTGATCGGATCTGATTTTGGCCAGATGGCTGCTGCAAGGTGGCAGCTAAGGCAGGCCAACATCATGAAATTTCACCTCTCCTGCTGAAAAATCTACATCCAAGCCATCTTTCTATATGAAGACGAAGAGAAACACACACCGGTGCATGTACCGTTCTGTAACCACAGCTGCATTCTAGTCATACCAACTCCTAAAAGCCCTGTCTGTTCTGACTTTCTGCATTTATTAATAGACTAAAGTGCTGCAGTGGGAATTAAATAGTACAGTAGGGCGCTCTCATGCTTTCACTGCATTTTATTTAACAACACATTATTTTTCACTTACATTCAAGTGCAGAAGCTCCAATGTGTTCCAAATTTGCCCAGCACAGAGGGAACACAGGAAAAAAAAATCCTTCCAATGGCAAATTAGAGTTTATACTGTCTTTTTCAAGACAATTAAATAAACCGAATGAAGGATCACTCCTTTTTTCATATGAGAGGTAGGGAGGCACAGGGAGAAGGAAACATTGGCAAATCTCATTGCAGCAACTGCTTTAGATCCATCTCAAGAGAGATGATATCACTGTAATCCACACGGTGGAGATTTCAGTCTGGCAAGGTCAAAGCTTCCTTAAACTGAAGGTGGCACCCAGCTGGTAGATTGCAGATAGTTGTGGTTTTTTTTTCTTTTTTCCCCAGATCAGGTTTTCTCAGTCTCTGCATTATTCAAACTTTTGGAATACGCTTGTGAGTAGGCAAATGCTGTCACTTTATTAAAAAGTCTTTCAAAAATGAGTTTGCTAGTGAGAAGAGTCTGGTTCCTAAATGACGGACCATTCACATTTGGCTCGCCGATCCAGCCGGCCCCACTACATTGTTCATGGAAAATGTAAAGAGGTAGGTTTGTTCAGACCGTGACTTTCTCCATTACACTGTCCGTGACATGCACCTCGTCTGCTTGCACCGTCACCGTGGCTGACTGACCACACATATGCTGGTGATCCTTCCAGTCCTGCAAGGGAAGTGGAAATGAAAAGGTCATGGAGAAAAACTGGCCCAAGGAAACTATACAACCTGCAAAAGCAAACTCAACCCCAACAGAAGCTGTATTTGAGAACTGCTTTCTCCAGCACAGATGGGTTGCAGCAGGTCTCTCTAGTGCTCTGCCAAACAAGACTAACTACGGATAGGAAAGAAGGAAGCACATATTGGGTCAATACTAGAGGGGGAAATGAGCTAAGCCGAATGCTGGTTCCTAGTCCAGAAACTGATTTAGCACATCAGTGTCAGTTAGGGCTTGGAAAATTTAAACAAAGCAGAGTCAGAACTTAACTTAAACCCACTCCTGAAAGACAGCTCAAAAATATCTCTAGTACCATACAAGGTGCCTTACTTCAGTAATGGTAAAGGAGAGGAATACAATTCCTAGCATATCGCTATTACCTCCCGATATATTCTTTCTTTACACACTAGTGTGAGCTAACCAAATACTGATGTAACTAACTTGCTCAAATCAGAGGTCACAGATCATAGAACATAAATACAGGGGGAATCTCAAGGATTCAGTTATTGACAAGTGGCTCAAACTAGCCCACCATATTACTTCACAGAGCTCTAGCTATGGGCACAGGGAGATGTTATCTTGGAATTGAAGAGCTGCTTAGTAAAAAAGGCAAAACCTGACTACTCAATGCCATTTCCCAGTATGTTTTGTACCGACAGAACAATATGGTAGAACCACTGTCCCTGAGATCCTTCGGGAGACAACAGGTAGATTTCTTAAGGTTTTTACAAGCAACATTTGTTCTTTGGAAATTTTAATCTTTAATAATTTTAATCTTTTTGCTGCACAAGCAGACAACTCCACACAACCAGGAAGCAGTCAAAATTCATCAATTACTTAATACACCTGGCTTCAGCTGATGAAGACTGAACTTGGACAAACTGCAAAATCATAACCGTTGCTAAACTAAATTATCCCTGCCTCTAAGGCAAGAGGTGCCAAGAGTCTTTGTGAAGAACCAGTGGGAAACTTGAACCACAGCAATTTCCTTCAGGTAACAGGTATTTTTACCTGTTAACATACCTGTTTCCATCTCCATCCTTCAAAATGCTATAGGTTGTCTCAGTTTACCTAATTCACTCCACAGTCAATCTCTGTAGCATCACAATTAATGCAAAGTACAAGAGATCTGTGTCCTCAGTGACACGGCAGGACCATATGTACTGAGGAGTATTTAATTTACCAGGAAGTGTTAGGGAAAGGTTGTAAAAAATGCTCCTATCTCACTGGTCCCTATGCTCCCCACAGTTCACTTAGTGAGATGCCCAGACCCTCATTTCTGGTTTTACCCAGATTTTTAGTTCACCTTTAAAAATGTGTATTTTGAAGACCTTCCCTCCCTGTTGCCATAAACAGGTATGAGGCCACATCATCAAATGTGATCAGAAACAAACTTTTTTGGTTTACATGTGTACCACATTGATGGAGCAAGATTAAGCACAAGATTATAGTTTTACCTCACACCATGACAGAAAGGTTTACCTTGGCAGTTGGGAGATAGTAGAAGTTCCTATTGTCCAAGTGGAGCTTGCTGTCAGGGCCCAGAGTGCATTTCTTCCCCTGTAGGAGTTTGGCTGCACAAAGCCAGCCCTCTGGTAAGAGCTGTTTGAGAAAGAGCTGAAAGGATCTTCAGCAGATGCTTCCCCACTCCTTCATGAGGGAGTTGCTTTTAACCCTGACCACGTACCCTGGTGATCCAGACCCTGACCATAACCTGCCGAGCTGCCTCATCACTCCAATCTTGCCTGGAGATCCCTGAACTCTTGGGTGACCCCGATTACTATCATCAGACCTGCAATGCTGGCTGTGCTTGGGTACTGTGGGACTGCACCTTTGGCCTCTACTTGCCTTGCTGTGACTCTGGGCTCCCTTTCCTTTTGGAGCAGCCTGCCCATGCTGCTCCCTGCCACTTGTCACTGACGAACAATACACAGCGCAAGCAGTAGGACCAACAGAGCTCTCGCAGCTTCCCTCCTTGCTTTTTCAGGCTCATGCGCTGCTATGCAGTTGACTTTTATTGCTCCTTACTGCTTCTTCTCCAGTCTCCAACTGGCAGGGCATGTTCAGGATGCTGAGTGAAACTGAGGCTGTTGATTCATGCAAGACTTATGGTCTGACTACCTGCATTATATGACAAGTTTTGCAGCCCACTCCTCTTGCTGTTCTTACAACATTAGGTAGCATACTACAGGTCTGGCTTTCCCCACATTCACACAGCACTCTTTGGACAACTGAATCAGCAATTCATGAATAGTCTTTTACCTTCCGCTGACAAAAAGTGGAGCAGTAGTTGACTTTATGGCATCCTGTGCACTCATTCGTTGCCTCACGACCACAGTTCACGCAGGACTGCTGTGAAAATGAAAGGCAAAGTGACCGTGTCAGAGATGACAACAAAAGGGAGATCATTAAAGAGTAATACAGGTCTTGTAATGTGATGTAATGCAGGATTGGTGGCAAAGACAGACTGAACAGAGGGGCAGAAATGCTCTGAGTTTTTCTGCAGCATGTAACTGGAAATGTACTTGACAGTGGTGTGAAGATGAAAGCTGAGGGATTACAGCCCCCTTAGTCCCTGTTTGCCAATAAATCTTCAACACATGAACATAAGCAAATAGGCACAGTGGTTTCTGGGTACTTTCAGACCTCCACTCTCCTTGCCATTTCAGCTGGGATCACTTTGGAAAAAGAAATGCACCTTTGTTTTCCTTTCTAGAGGGCAAGAAGCCCTTCAAAACCATGGGTAATACAGTGGGTTGTCACGGAAATCTGTCCACAGTGAAATACAGATGCCTCCCTCTGCATAGGCAATTTATGTCAGCCACTCCCAGCTTAATACAGACTTCAGCAGGAGTCAGTCTTAACCAACAGCAGGTGTATTCCAAACAGACAGCAGCGTATAGGCTATATGTAGGCAATCCATACCTGAACTCTCCGTTTAACTCAAATTTAAAAATTTAAAAGACAGGTTTGTTTGGCGGCTTTTCAGGTTTACAATCCTAAATGTGTCTGAGAACAGGGTCTTGGGAAGGACAACAAGAGTGGGCATGAGGACAGTACCCTTCAATTTTACCTCTCCCTGTTTTTTGAGAAGGAGAAGGGATCTAATCCTTAAAAAATTATGGGCAAAACAGGCTTGCTTCCTTTGCCAGTAAGCAGTATGATTATATAAGCAGTATGCTAATGGAGAAATAGAAAAAAGAGGAGTGAAATTAAAAAGACTGTAACAGAAGCACAGGACTTAGCCCTAGAAGTAAGACAGGATGGGACAGATGGATTATGGGCTAACAAATCACACTTAGTTTTTAACGGATGTTTTTGTGTCTAGCACTTTAATCTTGTATCAGTGACATCAGTTAACATAACTTGTATGTTTAGGTGGAAATATCAATGAACTATCACAGAAATAAGCACTTCACAGAGCATTCAGTTTCCAACTCATTAAATTACTGACAAATCATTAGCAAGTCAGAGCAGTGTGAGGTCATGACAGGAAGCGTTTCTTGGCTGTGAAGGTACTGTTAGTGTGGTACATAACACAGGCAATATTTAGTTCCACTGGCTCCCTCCTTCTTTTGAACACAACCAATCTAACAATCGATGCCCTGATTAACACTGAGTTCATCACACCATGGGCTCATATCTTATCGCTGTACCTACAATTAACAGTTGGTGTAACTGAACTATATTTGTATTCCTAATGTACAGCTATAAGCTCAGGCCACCAAAAGGAGGCTTAAAGCTGCTCCAAATTGCAAAATCTGTCCCATAAAGATACTAGTGTGTCCATAACTTGCATAGTACTGCAAAATGTTGAAAATACACAGTATATGCATTTGTACGCAGAGATCTTAGAAAGCACTGTTGAATAAGGCATAAAGATATGAGGTCTTAAATCATGTGTCCTGAAATAGAAGTTTAACTTATATTCCCATTCTGAAAGCCAGAGGGAACCATGTGGCTTTGATAACCAACTTGCAAGACAAAAAGGAACAGAATTTCGTATCATACCTTAGTGATACATATCAGTTAAAGCTGCAATACCATGACTCAGAAGTGACTCAGATTGATTAATCTGGCCAGACGATGATAAAAGATTGTGAAAACATAGAAGGACTGTGAAACACGGAACACAATGTGAACAGGACAAACTTTGCTAGAACAGAGCATTAGCACAGCTAGGGAGAGCTTGGATCTCTGCTAGAAGAAAAGGCCAGATATAAAATACATGATTTCTGTAATAATAATAGAAAACTCTGTATCTTTAATTGGAACAAGACAAAGAACAAGATATCCCAAAGGACTCTTCATAAAATATGAGACATCCTCAGCTTACCTTGATGATGATTTCTGTTTTCCCATCTACATCTTCTGTTTGTTGAAATAACTGGTTCTGATACTGCTGCAATGAAAAATACACCAGACTTGTTATTTCATAGCCAGCATATGACACGAGGAGTTGAAAAGGATGAACTATATTGAGGATCCTGCCACAGAGCTTGCTTCTGTCAAGCCCAAAACTATACATGGAAGAGCACTGGAAGGAACCATTGAGCTCCCTTACAACAAAGAGACACTATGCCATTATTTGGAGACAGATGAAGAAGCTTGCAAGAATATGGTCCACTGTAGAGAAGCAAGATCACAAACCATCGACTAAGTGCACCATTCATTCAAAATCCACTCTCCCACTCCATCAGGCTGAGCACTCTATTCTTTAAACAGGTGGCTTAATTGTGTACAAGAGGACTTCACCCTACACATGAGAGATTGAGAACTTAGCAAAGAAAACTGGAGGAAAATTCCATGGCAATAGGGCCGAAGTGCCACCTTCTTGGGCCACTTTGGTTCAAGTCCAGTGATCCTACCCCACTAAAAGGCAAAAGAGAGTCTGGAGAGATGGAATAGCCCAACAGACATGGGATTGGATTAGAAAACAAATGGACAAAATTAACATACCCAAGACTTTTTAAAGAGAGCATCAACCATAACCATTATTCTTCCTTTTAATGAAAGGGTAAAAGCATACACTAAACAGTCCTCTGAAGGTGAATTTTAAAGCTGAAGGAATTTAGTTTGCTCTGGAGCAGAAATACTGACAATCAGTCAGTCAGTCTGTCCAACCTCTCTCTTCTGAGCACAGAGCCTCTAGGGATTTATGCTCGATCTTCACAATTAAAACATTAGGCAAATTCAGTGGGGTTGGAAAAGCAGCAGTCTTTCAAGATAAGCCATAACTGGGATTCTGTTTCAGGAAGATGTGAGTTTGCCTCCAATTTATTACTGGACAGTAATTGAGTCTGTACAAGTTCACACCTCAGATGTGTTGCATGTTTACTTCAAACAAGTTCATGAGTCCAATCAAGTGCTCCTCCACCTATTGTATGACCATGCTCAACAGCCAACTCTGCTGAGAAACAAGAATCATAGAACAAAGGAATTCAAAACTGTGCCCAATTTGATTACATACTAACCCTGATTTAAATTCCACTGGGAACAGTTAAAGAGGAAAAAAAAAAAACAAAAAAAAACAACCCGCACCTTCAGGCAAAGTAGGTTTACCCAGGAGTATGAACCAACATATAAGGAGATTAAAGGCTTAGTTTCAGAGTGTCTCTATGACCTGACATCACAGTATTTATTCTCCTGTGAAATCACAACCTTCAAAACCTTTATGTTACCATGACACAAAGTCAAATTAAAAAACTCTCTAGGGAGATGAAGGAGAAGGCAGAGAATACTCCTGCTGTATACAAGAGGTATGATTTGGTTCTGCCATTATTAGACTAATAGGCAAGACCAGACTAATTAGCAATACCGAACACATACACAGCATCCTCAGCTCTTCATGTATTGGGTAGGTAAAAGTTAAGTGTATATCATGTCTATTGAAATTTCAAAATTATTATTTTGAGACTACTCTTTGAAAACCAAAATTTTGTCCAAGCATTCTCATTAAGACAGGAAATACACCTGCAAGCTTGAGATGTGGCTTCTGGCAGGAGAATCAATCTTCTGGTGTCTTAGGGAGAAAATGACTGTGATTCTTGAGAGAATATTACTGTTAGTGAGCATCTGGAGTGAAGAAGCTGGGACTCAATGCTTTGTGCTGTAGCATCTGCCCTCTACCACTCTACCAGTCACTTCTCTGCACCTAGGCAGAGAATTGGGCTGGGAGGAAACAGCAAATTCTTCAGGAAAGGTTGAAATGAACTTTCCATTAGCAAGTGAAAGACAAATAACCCACGCCTAGAGAACTGGATAGAAATGGTCTAGGAAAACTACCCAATGCTTCTAAACTTCTTTTTGGTGAGGAAGGTAGAAATACGGATGCCAAAGCATGGGGTAAGATGGCATTTAAATACAACTAGAAAATCACTGCATACATAGTCCCTGTCAGTAAAGTGCCCTCTGCAATAGCCTGTGCAGAGCCATGTGCAAGTCAAGGACACACTGAATTTCAGTTCTGAGAAAGTGCCATAGTTCCAGAATTGAAACGCTTTCCATCATCAGAATCCACTTAAACCTCTATAAATGTGGCTAATCTTGTTTTCTTGGGAGATTTCCAACAAGAAAGAGATCAAGAGGAAGTTCAGGCATCCACTATCCTTGTCTGAGCCACAATAGCTCTTCCATGTCTGCTCTCAATCCCTGAAATGTACTGGTGGAAACCACACGTTTACTTAACCTTCTTCTACCTTATTCTTATCCATCTGAGCAGTGAGTCCTCTGGTTACGCAAGACCCACAGTGTGAAGAATTCAAGGCATTCAGAAAATAAGGAGAAGGAAAAGGTGTGATCAGAGGAAGGATCAAGCCAGACATGTCCAGATCTCTAACGAAACCATCTCCAGAAAAACTCTTGCCAACATCCAGTTCTCAATTTGTTTCACTGGTGCCTTTGAGAGTATAATCTGTTATTTGCCTACTAGAGCTACATTTCTTAAATGCTCAACCTTTTTTAGGTTAATTTTATACTCTCTAGTCCTGAATTGTTTTAATCTTTCTAAAAAAGAATAGAATTCAGATGGTCCAGCTGTTAACCGATTTAATCTTCCACCTTGTTTTCAAATGGACAGGGCCCTGTAGACACCACGGCATTAAAGAAAGAGGACTATTTCAGTTTAAAAAAACTGTCAGAATTCAACACCAATTATTTTTAATTTATACAGGGACACTGTTTAACACATTTCCTGCATGTCCTTATTATCTTCCAGTAGTGTCTTCTGGCACAGGATTTGGTGAGTTTATATATTCTCCCCTTCTTAAAGTTCATCTGATATAAACGATGGCTTAATGCACTCTCAAAAAAATTACATTTTCAAAGCACATAGACCTTTGTGTAAAGGACTTTCTTTAATCCATTCCTTTTGGACCAATCCTGCAAGTGGTCAAATATCTCTTGTAAGAGACACTGAGCCTTTGTTGATCCGCTCACCCTCTCCATAATTTTTTTTTTAAATCAGAAAATACAGTAAAACCAAAATTGAGACAATACCCAAAGGATCAGACATACTCAGCCACAAGTTATTTAATGAGGCTAGCAGAGAACTTTCTATGAACAGCCGAATGAAATTCCGACAGAGCAGTTACATTCAATGAAAAACGCCAAGAAAGCTTGCAAATATTTTTATATTTTCTGTAATAAGCATGATTCATTTTAAAAAGTTAGTATAAACACTGAACTGCAGGGTTTATGGTTCAGTTTTCTTTCAGTGTATCACTTCCTGAGACTTCTACATAATGCAAATATAACTTATACTTGGTGTCTCTGCAAGCAGAAAGCCATACATGGGCTGAGCACGTGCTGCACGTGTGCCTGTTGTTTATATATGGAAAGCACATGGCTGATGGCCACCATGTTTTTAAACAGGGTTCATCTTCATATCTGGAACTACAAGGGCTCTGCTTTTTAATTAAGGAGTTCTCACCCGCTACACACGGGATACTGCACACAGTAACAAGACAGAAAAGGTCTTTTCAACCTCTACCTTGGAATCTATGAACAATTCTGTTTCAAAAGCAATTATTGAAAAACAAATTATTCTCATAAATGTTGGAACTCTAATTTTCAGATTTACAAGCTGTCCTTATTTTAAGGACTTATATTGCTGACACTTCGTATTTTTACAAAACCTTTTACCCAGATATCCTACCACTTTGCAAAATGGTACACAAGCCCTCTGTGAAGGAAGTGCTATTCTTATTTTAAACAGCAGGCTCTGAGGCCCAGAGAGGCCAAGGACTTACCCGAGAGCACTTAAGCAACTTGTGGCAAAGCTGAAAACAAAATCTGGAAGCGATCCTCAGTCTTGAAGTTTGCCCAACAAGTCATGATCCTTAAACAAATTTACAGAAACTAAAAGGACAAAGATGGCAACAGAGTGCATTTGAGGACTTCCAAATGACAAAATTACGTGTGAGAAAACTATGTCAGTGAAGCCTTCAGTTCCAGTGCTTGGAATTTGTGACCTACAGTTTCTTCAGGACACCTAAGGATATCACAAGACCCTAACACAGAGCATTACGTGACTGTAACACTCATCATACTAGTAGTGAGGCAGAGTGAACAAAAAACTTCATGTCACACATAAGAGAAGAATGAAAGACAGATGTATTTTCCAATATTTTCTCTAATTATATATGAAGACATACATTTATATTCCACTACTGTACAGCTTAATGCCTATTTTTTCTTTCTAAATTCTCAGTGTCTTCCAATTCAGTCATCCTGTTAATTTTGAGTACTTCGTATCCAGGTATTGCCATGTGTTTGAGACTGCAGTAAGGGATTCAATCTTCCTGCAAAATTCATATTAGACATACCATCTTAAGAAAGGAACCTGACCGGAGATGCTTCCAATTTATATTGTGCTCATTATGTTTTTTATTTGCTCCTTTTAGCAAGTGCCCTTCCTGCCAAAATTCCTCTCTAATGTTGGCGTTTCCACTTTCAAAAATAACAGATGAGGAGAATAATATATTCCTCAGGCTCCATTGAATAGTCCTGGAAAATACCATTAGCAAGTGTGACCAGAATGTAACAGTGATGTTTGCTCTTTGACTTCACACATAACAAAAATAAGCTTACAGTCTGCACAAATCCCTCCCCTGCTCTAAGAAAACAGAATCACAGAATCACAGAATCGCTGAGGTTGGAAGGGACCTCTGGAGATCATCTAGTCCAACCCCCCTGCTCAAGCAGGGTCACCTAGAGCACGTTGCACAGGATTGTGTCCAGGCGGGTCTGGAATATCTCCAGAGAAGGAGATTCCACAACCTCTCTGGGCAACCTGTTCCAGTGCTCTGTCACCCTCACAGTGAAAAAGTTTTTCCTCATGTTCAGATGGAATTGTCTGTGTTCAGTTTGTGCCCCTTGCCTCGCGTCCTGTCGCTGGGCACCACTGAAAAGAGTCTGGTCCCATCCTCTCGACACCCTCCCTTCAGATACTTGTACACATTGATAAGATCCCCTCTCAGCCTTCTCTTCTCCAGGCTAAACAGGCCCAGCTCTCTCAGTCTTTCCTCCTAAGAGAGATGTTCCAGTCCCCTAATCATCTTTGTAGCCCTACTAGAAGCAAAAGCCTGCCTCTAGCAGTTGGGAGTTCTGTAGATCCCACAAGCACAAGGCGCTGCTCAGTACAGAGTACCATTTCTTGTAGTTAAAGCTAAGCCAACCAAACTGCTGCTATACAGAAGCAGATTGCTTCATTTGTGATGCTTAATGAGCTCCAAAGCTCATTAAATAGTAAGTATAATAAAATAAGTGAAACGCAATATAAGAAGTGATACACGATATACAATAAGGCATATAATTAAGTGATAAACAATTCTTAACGCTTCTTAATTTATTGTTTTCTAGGAAGAATAAGACAGAAGTTGCGCATAAGGAAGTTTTCCTATTTGTTTGCTCTTCTTGCCACTTGTTCTCTACTCTGCTTAAACTTGGGGCTGCTTCAGACACTCTCTGAAGGGCAGGTAAAGACACTGCTGTCCCAATCTCTCTGCCTTGCTCTTCTGTTAGAAGTTACAGGCTATCTCCCTCTTTAGCAGGGACGCTAGATGAACAAGGCCAGAGCTGGCAGTTACTAGATCAAAAATGCTTGAACACAAGTTCAAGAGACAGGGTGCTGAACTAGGGAAATAGTTCTGCACCACTGCAGGAAGTTAAGATACCTGTTATTTACAGACATGGCAATGAAGTTTGTGTATGCAGTTGGGAACTAGATTGCTCCTGCTAACAGATTTCTTTAATCCTGCTACGTATTAAGTCATTCTTCCAGGAAGAGCTGAATCTACAGCTCTGTTATAATTTAATCTATTGTATGGCCTTTGCTCTGCAGCTCTGACATAATGAAACACTCTTTCTTTTCTAAATACGTAGGAACATACCGCCACACAGAAATTCTGCAGACTGGTAGTACTCCTACATGGAAGTGTCCACACTGCTGCATCCACTGTCCCTGTTAATGAAAAGAAAAAAGGCAGCAGGTGGGCTCCACCTATTCGTTAGCCCTTAGGAGTTCTGTGGGCATAACAAATACAAAATATTGATAAAGCACCTATCTCCTCTGCATTAAACTGGTCCAGCAAAAATCGTCAACAAAAAAAGGTAGGTTTACTTCTATTCCCCCTTCTCGTATACCTTAAGTGTCAAAAAAGCAGTTACGACCAGATACAAACTTATGGTGGGAAAGAGACATGTTACAAATCAGGGAAATGCTCATGAAATCAGAAAAGCACCTTTAAGCAACACAAAAGCAGACAGCCAATTATTTGACATTTATTACAGTTACTTCAAATGCCAGTCCTGTACCCAGAAACCCAGAAGTTTTTCCAAAAATGGAATTTTCACCGGACGGTATTCAGAAATAGCTACCTGCAGTATACCCAGATGGTTTCAGATGCTGGCACAAAGCAGCATGCTTGAGAATCATTATTTGGATACAAAAAAATACCACCATCAGCAAGAGTGTTTATCCAAATACCAAGCTGTCGAGGAACCCATTACAAAAGAGGAATGGTAAGACGCATAAATCGTTTAGCTGAGGATTCAAAAGTTACTGAGAAAAGGACCTCCTCTGGAAACAAACACATGCTCATCCTTGCCTTGTAAAGCCAGCACTTTAATCGGTACACAGGAGTGATTTTAACTCCCATTCCTGGGACAAGAAGAAACTATGAGTACACTGAAGCAAATACACTTTGCCTCGGCTGGATTTGGATCAGAGGGGGAATGGACACTGAACAGCTGTTCCAGAAACCACTGTAAGGATAAACAGAAGGGAAGACAGCACATAAACTGGAAAAGGAAGCAGAGAGCGAAGTTAAACAAAGTCAGATTTTCAGCTATAAACTGTGTCAAAGCTTCCAACTTTTCAGCATCCCATGCTCTACACAGCTTTTTAGCAGCAGACGGCCCACAACTGGACAGCAGCATGAACACCCCTTCTGCCCAGGTGGAAGGCAGGGAAGAATTAGACTCTCAACATATCACACACCTGCACATCAAGGATGCAGCGTACAGAAGAGTTTAGCAGAGACAACGTGGCAAAGAATATCAAAGACGCTGCAAGGACTGTCATAGGGGTTCTCAGCTCTCAGCAAAGTCTTCCCACACACAATTCTTCAAGGTCTCTTGCTGCACACTCATGCCTATGAATTCAGCGGAAAGCTGACGTTAGCAATAACGCCAATGGCAACAGCAGATAGTGTGGTGTAACAGAAAGGAGTTCATCAGCTATTGACAACGGAACAAATTCACAGTAAAACTGCCCTCCCTTTCTCCCTCAAGTCCACACCAGCAGCTGTGGACCTGCAGGAGAAGGGGAATGCATTCAGCAGCGCATGGAGCTGGATTCAGGGTGCAGGCATGAACTGGTGTAAAGAAGAATCCAGGGTCCCTACCATGCATCAGTTTAAAAGAAGAAAAGCAGGGAGAACAGGGCAATCTTTGTAGATGATCTCTTACAGAGGAGATAAGGGCCCCTGAGTACTAGCCTGCAGGGAATACTCTTGTAGTCCTTGCCATTGCAGCCTGCCTTGCAGTCCTACCACAGGACTCACGTGAGATCAGCTTGCACAATGCTCAGTAAGACACCTCAAAATTTTACTGCTTATCTTCCCCACAAACTCCACAGCTTGCTCTTCTTTTCATCCCTGCACCTCTTCAGGCAGTCAGAAGCCTCTGATAGCCTTGCTCACTTGACATGAAGAAAGCATCGCCACGTGGCTGAACACTCAGGATCTTCCCTATACCAGGGTTCATTGAGAATTCAGTGTTCATGTCTCAGAAATTTATGGACACCTGATGCAAGAGCTCAGGACTTGTAACACCAAACTGTTCATGTGACTAGCCTGCTACCCTCAGCTACTGGAATCCCAGAACACTCTATTCCTTTCCTCATGACATGAATAACTCTGATTTGTCTAGGTAGTACTGCTATCAAGGAATTTAGAAACAATTTCTAAGGGCTACCACAGTTACAGCCAGTGAAGAACAGCAAGGTACTGCTTTACTCATCATTCAGCCAAAAAGATGGCCTTGGCTGAGTCGTCTCACCTCCTCTGGCATCATTACCTCTTTCCTCTCCACATCAGCTTGAATTTTCGCCTGCGTGACAGCAGCCTCGCGGAAGGAGGAGCTGGCCTGTTTAGCCTGTTCAATGAGAGTCTTCAGTTGCTGGGCTGTGTTGAGCAACGAATTAACCATCTCTTCCAAGTACAGCCAGCTTCGCTGCTCGGTCACTTCCAGCCCATTCACCACCGAAGGGGATATGGCTTTGGTAGGGGTAGTGGGGGGCACCGCCAGGGCAGGGAGTGAGGTCAGCACTGAATATAAAGAAAGCAAAACAAAATATATAGAATTAGAGCATTCCATTTCCACAGAGTGCTTCTGTTTACAAGCTCTACCAAAACTTCCAGTCCAGCTAAGTTTCAGCTAAACAGACCTACCTTACGTGAATCAGAGCTGTGCAGAGTAAGCCCGTGGGTTAAGRTCAAATCCAGAGGACTGAAGAACATGCACTCCTAACCCTATTGTTCACTCTAGGAAGGAATTAACACCTTCTAGCACTGCTGCAGAGAGGCACAATTAAGTAGTGAAGATAAGACCCCCAACAACTTGTCTGCCACTATCATGATGTTCCACCTATGTTTCCCTTAACTATCGCTAAAATAAGGTTATAATAAATCCTTCAGTGACCTAAAATACCAAGTGCTCCATAATATTTTTGAAATCAGGAGTAATCACAGATTCCCATCTCTCTTAGTTTGTGTACCTATTTAATTACTCCATATATCAGACTAGAAGACAGAATACAACAGCAAACCTAGATCTGCAACACCCACCATCTTAATTCCGAACCCTACCGCTGGCCTTGAACAAACACTTTTTTAACACTCTCCAGCCTGAAACTCTCCTGACATCACTACACAGGTATCAACTCTCAGGTTGCAAAACAGGCATCAGTCCACACTATGCTCCCCTATGTTTCCCTATGGAATTCTGATCTTAACAGTAACCCTGAACCAAGACTGGAATATAAACAAGACAGTTATCATCACCTCAAAAATACACATATGACATAAACACACTTTCCAGAAACACTCTTTGGGAAGTCCCTTATAGAAAGCCCAACAATTGTTATTTCTTTGGACTCCATCATCTTGGATTCTAACCATAAAACAAACTATGAGCATAAAAATACACATACCACACTCAAACACCAAAAGGCTTTTAAAAAAACTTTCACAGCCATCTGTATCTCTTTCAAATGTATCAGTCTATTTCAAATGTATCAGATTTTCCAAACAGCAACATTCATTGAACCTCTGAAACCTCTCCTTTCCAAATCCCAAGGATGGCAGTGAACATACACAGTTTAGATGGAAATTTTAACATAAGACATTAACATCCACTGACATTTGCTTTACATTTACTGTGTTGGACAGTCTTAAAAAAAAAAAGAAAAAAAAAAGGAGTAATTTCTTGTCTGCAGCCCTTTCCTCCAGAACCCAGCTATAGCACTTAACTTTTGTATAAACCAGAAGGCCACAGGTATGAAACTAAATATGAAAGCACAGAAACCCAGCAATAGTTCTCCTAAACATACTCCAAGGGATATTAAAAGAACAAAACCAAATCAATTGAGATGTTGCAGCCTTTACTTTTTCAAATACTAACCATAACCCTAACAGTAACTGCAGGTTTGAATATGTTAACTAGGAAGCCACCAGAAGAAAGAAGTGAAAAGTCCTACCCCAGTAACCCAACAATGCTTTCCTTGAACTAACCCCCAAATCTTGCAATTACTGTGGCTCTGTAGTCTTTCCTTTTCCAAAACCTACACTAGAAAAATAAACACAAGTTCTAGAAAACCACCAATACCGATCTCAGACTTACTTTCACAAATGTTTCAGAAAAAATATCAGTTACTGTGTCTCTAAAACATTTACTTTTCATAACACTAGCCATAACCCTAAGTTTGCATACACACGGGGAGGCCATAGCATGAGGAAATTAAATCTAGGTGTAGGCACCCAACAATACACAGTGTACACTCACCTCAGGCAACATTTCCAGGAACAAACGTTATCTGGCTTTGCTGGCCTTATTTTCCCCAAATCTAACTCTAACTCTAGCTATAAATACGCACTATCTGCCATAAAATTAAGCTCAAGACGTTCACATCTACCAACAGCTGACCTCAAAATTCCCCTCTACACTGTTCACCAAAACAAAAAACAAACTAAGAAAAAAAGGCAGCACTACCTTCAGGTCTGTGTGGCCTTACTGGGTGAAAAATCTACCAATAGTCTATTTCAGGAATTTTCTGTGCATATTTAGGTAGGAGCTTCAAAATGATTCAGCACACAGGAAAATGAATATGTACTGCAGGCTGAGAAAACACATACTTTCCCGGGTAGTTTGGCAGCATAGCTGCCATGGTAGGGTACTATTAAACTATTAAACTAACTATTAACTATTCCATTAAAAAGGAAAGTTATCGGAGCCAGATTTTCTTCCTGGAAACCAGAGTTAAGAAAATAAACTTACTAAGCAGGAAGTTCTTGAACAAAGCGTAGAGGTTGGACTGCCTGAAGGCACTTCATTCTCACTCTATTAGCAGTCTCTCATCACAATCCATTTTGGATATCATTACAGATATTCATAAAAATAGCTTTCTAGTCAGTCTCGTCTTCCTAAGGTGGCTCCAGAAAGAAAGACAGAAACCAGTCTCTCAAACTTCTTTCACTGTGGAACGGAGCTCAGAATAGCAGACTGCACAAACTAGTTAAATTCAGAATGACAGACCCCTCATTCAGGAAAACATCTTCAGGGCCACACTTGAAATGAGACTTAAAATTCAAATGTAAATACTGTCCTGAACAGGAGCAGGCCAACATGGTTTCCTGAACCAGGCTGCAATTCCAGCAGTTCCACTCTCCGAGAGCCTTTCTTTAATAAAGCGCCTGTAGACAAACAGGACTTCTTGCAAAGGGTTTCCATTGCGTTGAACAGTGAATATATTCTAACCCAGAAACTGATTTAAGTGTATTAACGCTTCAGTCTTTTTCAAATCATACCTGGTAGTTCTTCACGCAAGCAGCAAAAGATGAAAGAATACAGCACTGATTTAGATAAAGGGGACAGGTATCAAAAAACTCAGAAATTCTCAAAAAATACTGTATTCTAGGTCACTGTGTATTCGATGTTTGACCTTTTCTGACAGACAGCATTTCAAGTTCATCATACAGAGAGACTGACATTTTAACAGTCAAAAAACCCCTTAATTAAGATAGTAATTTCAATCCATTTGCACACGACTGGCATAGAACTATTTGCACTTAGATATGAGCAAGAGATAAACTTGTCTTTTATCAACAACTGTTTGCAGAAGAACTTTTTCCACTGTCACCTTTTCAGTACAGCCTGACATTTGACAACATTATCTAATGGGAATTACTTCCGATTCCTCCGTTTAGCACAGGTGTATCAGTCAAGATAAAACAATGACCTTTGCTTCACTGATAAAAAAAAATCAATATTTAATTAATAACATCAAGACCTGACTAAGGAAAAGAGACTTAAAACCACCACCCAGATGTCATTCTGGACAGAGGAGGAATGCATTGTATTGCTCTGGCTTATGGGACAAAAAGCAAACGTAAAACACCAGCCAATATTCAGAGGTTAAGAGAGATGAATTGACTGGAAAACAGAACACACTGTAAAAGCAGGACAAGGCATACAACTAACTAGCTAAGTAATCCTTATATTTGATCAAAAATCCCAGAGCCTTAAAAAGTATCAGTCCTGGCACTCCACTGAAAGCACTTTGACATGCTGCATCACAGTCTATACTCCAAAGCCACAGAACAGAGGCTTCCAAGTCATACTTCCCACCTAGAGATGTAACGTCATACTGTGCTAAAGCTCAAGTCTTTGTCAAAACAACAAAGGCAAATATTAAGATGATGCATTGTGTGGCAGCTGCCTAATCTTCAATTCACAGCTTCAGCCTCAGTTTGCCTTATAAAAGCACAAATAAGTAAGTAAATAAAAGGCCAGAATGGAAGGGGAGAAGGAGGGCTTTAAAAGTGAAAGCCTTCTGAACTGACCAAATGAATACTATATTTACATGACCTCTTCTTGATGTCTGAGAAAACAGTAATAGGGATCAAAACCTGCCTGTCTTGCAGCTCCTCAGTGACATCAGTGAATAAATACTCAAGTAACTTTATAGAATCATAGAAATTAGAGAAGTAGAAGGCCTATAAATCACTTAATGCATCAACCAGCCACTGTCAGACTATTCCCTACTGTATCTCTTGCCCAGGCTCAACTGAAACTTAGAAAGCAAGAACACTCCTATGTTTGCAATTCCGGTTTCTTCAACGCTTTCAATTTCTATCAGTACATGCAACAAGAAATTGCTGTTGTAGTTAACTTAATTTATAAGTCAGCTCTACAAATGAAAGAGCATTAAGCTCATGTAATGCAATTTCATTTGAAGATATATTTGATAATCAATTTAACCTGCTCTATCAAACACTAAATGGCTGATTTGCATTTGTCATCTTTCCTATCTTTTCCTTTTTACTCCAGAGTCTATTTTGACCACAGCAGGACAAGCTCACATTGGCACTTGTTAAAAAACAACTATCACTCCAGCACAAATGTCAGTCTTAAGGGAGGAAAAACTGACTTGGGGCCTGAAACCAGCACACCACACCTGCCTGAAACTGCCTCCAGCATGAGAGTATCAATGGATTCATAAAAAGACGTGCGAGTTTTTAGAAGAGCCTCTGTGATCTAATTTTATCTCTAAGCAAGGGGATGCTCTCGGATCAAACACTAAATATTTAGCCACAGTGCCCAAGTGGTGACAAAAGCCTTAAAGCCTTATGAAAGGCAGGGGGCTGCAAAGAAGATTTAACAACAGAGTCACAGCAGCCTCCTCTGGTAAAAAACAACAAAGCAAAGTTCTCAAGATCAGAGTGAAAAACCTTTCACAAAGAGCAGAAAATCTATTTGTCCAAATCTTAAAACTTGCACAACTACTAAGCAAAACAAAATAAAATTTATTTTCCTGTCTCAATGTTTACCTCTGCCCAGAAAGAAGAAAAGAATACGAGGTAAACTCAAGCATTGCTAACTGAATCTTAACCTTACAGATATAAAACATACCAATTTTTGGATGAGACGTTGGCAGGGCAGCTTCAGGAAAAGGTGAAATCTGACAGTTGTCCTGGTAACTTGGATAGTGAGGTTCTGGGTGACTGACCCGGCAAGGCTGCTGGACATTGGTGTCCTGAACTGCAGAAGAACAATGGCATTATAAACCATCACATACCACAGCTTTCAGGCATTTGTTAGGCTTCTTTCATCCATTTTTTTTTAATGTTTATATGAGTTCTTAAACTCTGTGAAAATTCCAAGAGTCACATATGAGAAACAATGGTGTTTCTCAGCTAGCAAGCAAGGCAACCTTGCATGGTGATTTCATCCGTCTCTGTTTTCACTTTTAAAGGTTTTTGCCAAGATTACTGTCTGCTTCCCCCCCCTCAAGCCTATATATTTACACTGATGACTCCAAATTATGATTCTCAGGGAAGGTTAATTCCTTCAGCTGCTGATCAGCCTTTCCAGCAGAGCTCATAATCCTGCATCACCTGCCAGACAAAAGGCTAGTGTGATCTTCAGACTGCTGAAGTCGAAATAAGCTGGATGAACCATGACCTGAAGAAGCAGTGATCTCAGCTGGTGCTGATGAGCAGCTGTGGGAAGGCTGGGAACTGCTGTATCAAGTATTACTAAAAGTAATATATGAATTAAACTGAAAGAACACACAAGGAGCATTTATGTTTTGTTTGATTTACTTTGGGCATTTGACAGCATTTTTCACACAGTTTCAATGCTCATCTCTTTCTGGTAGTAATTCAGGGCCAAAAAGGAGTGAAAAAATGACAGAAATGACCACAAAGCCACAGAAACCAGCAGAGGTGTGCATTAGCAGCTGCAGCATCTGGAGAAACTGCTAACTTCTTTTGTGAAATTGGTAAGATTTCAAGCTGCTGAAATCATTTCAAAGAAAGGAGAGTGGGTTACGTATAGCCTCTGCGTAAGCTCTTGAGAAACAAATCCTTCCTGCAGCATTCCAAACATTTCTTCCTTTAGCAATGGTCTCACAGGGGTGAAGCAAATGCATGCCCAAACACTTACCAGTAGCTCCAGTGAAAACGTCACCCTGGGATGGACTTTCCGAGATAATTGCTGTGGCTTCCACTGTCGATGCACGGTCAAAGGTCAGAGCACCGGAGGTAGTGATCTGTCCAGAAGGAGTCACGGTGACTGGAAATAGTAGAAGTACTTTCATAATTAACAGTCAGCTCTGAGGCCTTGGTTGTTTAGCTGTTGATATCCCTGTTCTGAACCGTCCTAGGTCACAGAATTCACAGATCAGTAAACGACCTGTGCTATCCAAATTTGGATACCCATAAAATTGAAAATAGGAATAAAAACCCCATTTGGATTTCGAAGGCACTGCTCGCCTTCTGCAGGCAATTACTGCTCTGAAAGCAATAATGTAACACCTACCAGAAAAAATCCAAGCGGCCTACAAAACCCACCAGTTTCTGGCTGATCCTAATTTATTATAACTTTAGCAAGAGTGGTTCTTACTACTTAAAACAACATACGAAACCTCAGAACACAACTAATTCTATGGCAGTTTGGCTAGTTGGACTAGTTTAACTAACTGTACTGCTACATGCTCGGCCAATGCAAGGAACAAGTGACAAAATCCTTTTGGATGAACATACCTGAATGGCTTCAAAATGTTTAAAACCATTTTTAAACAACACTAATTATCTGGCACCATTAATTGGTAATGGGCTGATTCTGCGGCACACTGCTCAGTTAGATGGATCTTTTTACAAACAGTTCGAGTTTCAGACTCCGAGGCTATAGTTCCATGTCTGGTGAAAGATGGAATTGCTACCAAAAGAAGCACTCCTGCAGGGGAAGGATAATCCAGACCTCTCTCAGAGAAAGGTATGAAACCTAACACCCACTGGAAAAGTATGTTAAGATGCTTAAAAACTAGCCTCCTGAAGACAGACCAGTAAACCTGGAGTTGCACTCCTGTTTGCAATCCAGATGGTGGCAACACTGTTCTAGTTTCTAAAAATGGGAAGTCAAAGTGGCTAAAGAGATTGAGCCAATAAAACTACTCAATGAAAAGGAATGGCCACGAAAACAAGCAATTTTTCTCAGTTGGCTGATTCCATGGGGCTGCTGATATACATAAAATATCTAGTTTGACAATTCTTCTTCAAAAAAGGGAAGCATTTTTTACCAGGAGAAAAGAACCTACATGTAGTAGCAGCTGTAGCAGGGAGTAGGGTTATATTTTTGGGGCAATCCTTTTTCACTGGAGTTGCAGGCATTTCATTTTCTTTTTTCCGCCTTTTGTATGGTACAAAGAGTCGTACAGGGCCACTCTACATAAAAAGACAGAAAACAGACATTAGCAGAGGCACTTCTTTGGGCCTACGGGTCTACTTCAGTTCTTCCAGATGCAGCTGAGAGTAGTGTCAAGCAGCAGTTACTCCCACGGAATAGCTGATTTGCAACAATTGATCAAAAAGCCCTTTAAACTGCAGCTCCAAACCAAAAGAACCCTGTGAAAAAAGAAGTTTAAGGCTTTACAGTCTTTAAGACATACTGTAACGATTAATACCTGATGGAGTCCCTGCTGTGTCAGCTTTATAGATATTTGAAATGGGTATCACTCACCTCAGCAAGCAAAATGTTCTAAAACTATTTGCGCACTTCCCCGAATACACTGTTATAAAAATAATTATTCTATAAGTTCACACACTCAGCTCCCTCCAGCTAAAAAGGCACAGGTTCTGCCTCTTCCCGCTATTATTTTAAGGAGCAGAACTGAGCAAATAATTGTCTACTGGCCAAGATGGTGGAAGAAAAGACAACAGGAGTGAAGGGAGGACAGGCAGCAATTAGTTTCAGATCTAGACAACAATTAAGTCATCCAGTTCACAGTAGAAAAGGACCATAAAACACTGCTCCAGGTCAAGCTAAACAGTTCTGATTTCAGGACTTTAACCTCATTTTTGAAAAAACAAATATTTTAATATGAAAATATGGATCCAAAACACTGCTTTCTAATATAAACTTGTTTTTTCCAGTTCAAAATACTTGGGGAATTTGAGTCAAAAAATCACAAATAGCTCTGATATCCCAGAAATGGCATTTTATACAAATAAAAGGAAAAAAAAAGGAAAAAAGCAGCAACCAGAATCACCCAGTTTCACGGAGGGGCAGTTATGAACATTGGAGGCTGCCTATGCAATAGTCCTAGCAGGCAGTTCTTTCCTTATTTTCCTTCTTTATGCAGCCTGGACAAAAAATGCTGCATCCACAATACTTGTGAGCATTTCCAGGATGCTCATGACCTGCTCATAGATGGCTGGGCAGCTTGACTGATAAATTGTTTTTAAAACTAATGGATATAAAGCTACAACTCACCAGAGTCATGTCATCGCAGCAGGCAGCACAAGTACAAGAGGCAGCGTGAGGATTTAAAATCCCATCCTGAAATAGGAAGATTGTAAGTTCAGCATCAGAGCAATGGTGATTAGCAATCACCAAAATCACTGCAAGCATGACTGTATTCTACTAAAAAATTCAGACAGCTTCCAGTAAGACATATCTATTCCCCCCTAGAGACTTTATACAGTAACAGAAAGTGTAGTGATGGGGCGAGTGGAGGGGAGAAGAGTGAAGGAAGAACAAACAATTTTAAAATCAGAAAGCAAGAACATGTGAATTTTGGGGGACTTTATAAAGCTTTTGCCCACTAGAAATCAACTGTCAATCTAATGGCAACGCCATATTCTCTATCAGGCGCCTGAACACTGCAGGAAATAAAGGAGCCAAAGTAATACTCAGTAGATGCTGCAAGCGAAGAACATGTTTGTCAAGCAAACAGAATCAAGAAGATCAGGTTATTGAATTACAGTATCACGGGCAGAGAGCACACTTTCCAATTGTTGCCGTACAGAGCTGAAGGCTGGACTTCCTCCTGCATAAACTGTAACCTTTTTTCAAGTACGAGTAAATTTTCTAAGATGCTATTTGAAAAAACATCTAGAAAAATTCCTCTTACACCACCGACTCTCAATCAAATCAAACTGCCCCACTGTACCATCACACATTACTCTGCAAAGGCAGCACACACAGCTTTAGCTGCAGCGCTGGACAGACTCTGCCCAGATGCTACCTGCCCCTTTCCAGCACAAAGTAGGAGACAAGCTTAACCTTACGTGAATAAGGCACTGCAGTGGCCTCCCAGCATAGCGGATGCTCCTTTTCCAGTCTTTGCTGCTGGCTCGTCCTGCCATGGCTTCAAATTCAGTGGGACTGTACCAGTTATCCCCTTGCTTAATGCACCTACCACGGCCTCCTGAATTAAGTTAGAAAAAAGAAATTGGTAATAAAGGTTAAGAATTATTCTGTCACTTCCCTAAAGAAGTATATACTGAAGCTGCTGGACAAAACTGCAGTTAATCCAAAGCAAGTACCAAACAAAGCCATTCTGCTACTTTTCATCGTCTTAGGATAACTGTACCATTTATCATGTTGGCTGTTACAATCACTGTGCATGTTTAGCAAGTTCCAACTTTAGGCCTCACTAATACATCAACAGGCTAGAAAAACTGACTCATCCATAGGAAGGATGAATGGATAAACACCATGAATTTAATTTCTTCCTTAATTTTCACTTAAATTCCTAATCCTTCTAGTTGTGCAGAAAACTCTGTGCCTGAACCAAATGCTGTGCTGTGCACTCAGATTTGCTGACAATTTCTGCTGCTGTTTCTTCAGCTTTCCCACAGAGATACAAAGAGAAGAAGAGGGGCTAAGACAACTAACAAGTCCCATTAGGAGACAAGCTATCTACTTTCTAGTCCAGCAGGGATTCTACAGACCTTTATAGAGGCACAGGTCTATTTCTAAGAGGTCCACAAAAAGAACTTCAAAAAAGGCAGCCTATTATCAGGAAGACTTACTGCACAGCAGCCTGTATCTTCACAAATTAAAGAAAAAAGTCACAAAGCCTCCAAAGAAAAAGCGAGGAAACAAGAGGGCAAAACACAGGAGAACAACAATACCCAGATGGACTAGGCTGTCCTTTTTTTCTTCATAATAGGTTCTTAAAAGTAGCCTGATTAAAAGAAGAGTGCACCAAGTGAAGAAGGAGACGTCACACTTCTTCACGCAAGGTGGTCATTTTTACCTGAGCCGAGTCTGTTTTTATACAGAATCCCACTGATATTCCGACACCTCACTGGGAGCTCATTGTCGTACACAGATGGGTCCCAGTTATACTTGGTTCCAGTTTTCTCTTGGGCGGATGTTAAAGGGGTGGGAGGAGACTGCGGTCCTTTGAGAAAAGAAAAGAAAGGTGACAGCAACCAAAAGGCACACTGTCTATACATGCAGACTTTCAGCTTGGCTAGGCCAACAGTGTCATGAGGTTAATTCAAGCAGCTGACACCCGTCCACAGCAACACAAGTTACATGGTACACCATAAATAATTCAGTTTGGAACAGACGCCCATGAGTCTGATCTACTAGGCTTAAGAAATCTTGATGTGATGTAACACCGCAAAAGTGACTGAAAATAAAGCAAACCGCATGTTAGGAAACAGCACGTTAACTGCACAGGTTGTAACCTGCACTGGCTTAAAGCAGCTGGCTGGATCTTACACTTTGCAGAGGATGCTACTGTAATGTGACCGACTGCTAAAGGGTTGTCATGCCATCTTGTGGGCAGAAAGGAAACTGCCAAGCAGAACAAAATCCCAGCGATAAGGACTCGAGCTATACTGACCCTTAAATATCAGCAAAAGGCCTGAACAGAGACACAATCATGTTCAAAGACCCTTTAAAAAGAGCCCATATAGAGAACTAGGAGATTCAGGTTTTCATTATTAATATTATAATGATCAATCTGCTTTTGGGGGTGGGACGTATGTAGGAAGGTATGTGACAGCCCAGCAGGAGGCTAAGATTTTGCAAGAAGCGTATTTGCAAGGGTTAGGGCAAATGAGAAAGTGAAATATATTTCTGAGAGAAAAAACAAAGAGTAAATATTCTTCTCCTACTCCCAAGAAAGACAAGAGCACCACGTCAAGAAGGGACAAATGGTCCTTATAATGCAATTTCATAATATCATGCACAAGACGTTTTCTATTCCCAGCAACATGATCAAGGTGGAGAGAAAGCTAACCCTTCGGGAGAACGACACTTCAAAAACAGATTGCCTTATACCTGGTGTGAGAGGTGCTGATGGCCCCTTCAACCCTGTGGTTTCTACAATGCTGCCGTCTGTGTGAACCACTATGAGAGTGGCTTTTTCAGTATTCAAGCTGTCCCCAATTTGGAGGGCCGTTCTCCCAGACTATAGAAGAAATAAAGAGTTTTAACTGATAGAATTAAAATACCAATGTATTTCAGTATTCCCCAAAATCTTCTCAAAGGTATCCTAAGCCACTAATCAGCATGGCAGTTATTAGGTTAGTTTTTGAGATTTCAGCCAGCCAAACTCAAAGGTTACACGTTTCATTAGCGCCACTACAGAGTGGGTCTTTGGGGGTGGAAAAGTAGAGCAAAACAGTCCAAGGGATAAAGAAAAATCTGTATGTGCAACTACTGATGGTTTTGTGGCTAAATACCTTTATACTGCAATGAAAAGACATCTTTGACCTTACTACAGCTTGAACACAACCCAAGAGCTTCATTTACATTAAGAAAATGTATGGGACTTCTCTAAGGCCCTCAAATGAAAGGACAGACTTACCAGCACATGTCCTGAAATTGAAGCTGCATTTGCCACAGATGTAGTGAAAACATTGTCTGCAGAGGCACCAACATTAGCTACTGTCACTGTGGTGACTTCTGAAAGATAAAATAGAAATCAACCTAATATTCTGCTTCATCCAAAGAACCTGATAAAGGCCATAAATGTCAAAAAATATAATTACATTTCCTCCCTCCTTTCTATTCAATATCAATTCTATTTTTCGTAACACCCTTAAACTGTTAGAAAACACTTTCTCTCTGATTGTTATCAAATTTCAGAACTGCGTTGGGTTGAACATGCTTCACCCTCGAGACCACAACAGTAGTTATCAGTGTGTGTTGAACTAAAGGAAAAATGAATATTCTATCTGTACCAGAAAAAAATGTGATGCTGAATAAAGAGAGGTGACTGGCAAACATCAGGATAAGAGAGAACCACTGATTCTCCCTTAGCCACATATTAATTTCTAGGGGGCAAGTACCCGTATGCTTGCTCCAGCTAAAACCATCCAAAATTATATGCAAATGTTTATGTGGTGTTTAGCATAACATGTGACAGCTTAGCTAAAATTAGGGATTTTTCAGTACCACTGTTTGTGGAAAAATAAAAAAACAACACTGAAGCTCCTGTGCACACATGGAGATAAATATCCAGATATTGTGGGTAGAGTTTTTTTCCTTTCCTTATCTGCATATCAGAGCTTGTCTTTAAAATTTTGCATGTGTCAGGGCACTTTTTTAAATGGGAGAACTGTGTACAGGGTCAAAATAGTTTTAGATGCAAAAGAAGGCTCTTGCTCAGACAGTTTAAGAGTGAAGACTGTAATCTGCAAGAGTCTGGGAGTCAGTAAACTGTAAAGCCTCAGCTTGAATCTGCTGTTTCCTCACTGCATCGCCTGAGGTGAATTATTTCATTTGTATGCCTGTCTCTGTTCTGCAACACGAAGGAACAGGAGACCTCACAGATATGCCGGAAGATGAGGTCACACCGTCTCCCTTTGCCCTTTACTCAGGTCACACGGATGCTGCAGCAGCGGGCAGGGAGCACTGTAGGCCAAGGCCTCACGGCTGCCATCTGCCCTCCACCTCCACGGCCGGCTCCGGAGGAGCTTGAGGAGGCTGTGGGGACCAGGCAGGGCGAGAAGCGCTCTGCAACAGGACGAGACATGCAGCAGTGGGGATAAAAGGGTATCGCCCCCAACAGCCACCGGCCCTGCACCTCGACGCCTCCTCCTGCTGTGGCGAGGCTGGGGTGGTGTCGCTGCATGGTACCGGGGCATCCCCAGAAAGAGGATTCAGGCCACGTCCCACAGCCGACAGCAGGTCGCTGCCACACTGCTCTTCGCCGCCAGGGCTCCTTGACGCCTCCTGCGGCGGCGGACCTGCTGCCACCCACTCGGGGTGCTGCGGGGCCACCCGCCCGAGGAGGCGGCAAGCAGGGGAGAGGAGCGGCCGGCGAGGGGGCCTCGAAGCCCCCCACTGGGGCGCAGCCTTGCCCCCTCACGGAGGCAGGGCGGGCGGCTCTGCCCCGGGGGAAATACGTGCAGGGCGGTGCGGTGAGGCGACGTGGGGCGAGGCGAGGAGAGGCCGCCCGAGCGCGGCCCCACGCGCAGGGCGAGCAGGGCCGCAGCCCGGCACGCAGCGGCCGCCCCGCGCCGCCAGGCCGCCGGGAGGGGGGAGCTGCGCATGCGCACTCCCGCCCGCCCTGACCTGCGAAGGCGGCGGCGGCGGCGGCCTCGTCGGCGCTCGGCAGGGACTCGGCTCCCATCTCGATGTGTTCGGCCTCTGCAGCCATCACGGTCACTGCCGTCACCTGCGCCGCCTCTTCCTCCTCCTCCTCCTCCTCGGGCTCCGCCTCCGATTCCGACGCCGCGGTTTGTTGCTGCTGCTGTTGCTGCTGCTCGGATCCTTCCGCGGCCGCCGCAGCCGCCGCCGCTGCAACTGCGGCTGCCGCCGCCACTGCCGCCGCCTCCGCTAAGCCCAATTGCTTCGCCGCCGAGTCGGCGTCCTCCATGCGAGGCGGCCGGCGCCGGGGGGCGGGGGGGAGCCGGCCCGCCCGAGGGGGCCCGAGCCGCCGCCGTTCTCCCCCCGAGCGCGGCTCGAGACGGGGGGAGGGGAGCCCCGGGGGGGGGGGCGATCCCCCGAGGTCACCCGAGCGCTCCTCGCCGGGCGGCCGAGCGGTGCCGAGCTCGCCCGAGTGGTTCCGAACGTGTTCCCCGCGGCGGAATCGGGCGCTTCCGAACCGCTTCCGATCGCGCCCGAAGTCTCCCGAGTCCTCCCAGGCCTCGTCCGAAGGCAATCGGTGGCTCCCGTCGAGCTCGGCCCGCGTTTCCTCCCGGCTGGCCAATCCGAGCGCAGGACGGGAGCCGAGCTCGGCCGAGTCCGTAGTAGCGCGGCCCGAAGCGATACCTGACAGATCGGGTGGGAAACCCGAGCCCGCCCGAACAGGGCCGAGTCCCCGAGCGGTCCGGCCCAGAGGGTCGAAGAATCCCGAAGCCGCTCGAGTCCTTTCCGATCCCGCCCGAAGGCGGGTGAGGCGGAAGCGAGGAAAGCCGAGCTGTGCCGAGTGCTCTCCGATCGCGCCCGAATTCCCCTTCGCAATCCCGAACGGAGACGCCCGAACGGGCACTGCCCGAATCCGCCCGAAAGCGACCGAACCGGGCCGAGCGCTCCGATCGCGCCCGAAGGGAGGGGGGCGGGGGAGGGCAGAGAGCTCCTCCCAGGCGCGCAGAGACGAACGGTCGCTGCGCACAGGCTGCCGGGATGCTGGAGGACTGGGAGGCGGCGGGGGAGGGGGGGACAAGAGCGGCGCGAACATGGCTGCTGTGAGGAGAGGTGAGCGGACGCGTTGCCGTCGTTACCGCTACTCTTCCCGCCGTTAGAGCCGGGCGGAGGGGGAGAGGCGTCTCTTCGAGGCCGTGAAAAGCGGGTTTCCCGCTGTTTTCCGACCGTCTCTGGAGCCAGTTCTCCGCAGCGGCGCCATGGTGGCACCTCGCCGGCCGCCGTAGTTGCGGCTGGCGGCCGTTATCGCGACAGCGAGGGCGACATGTGCGGCGCCGCGCGACGACCGGCGTCTGTGCCGGCAGTTCGCACCTGGGGCACTCCGGTGCCGAGCCAGCCCGGCACTGAGTCCTCGGCACCGAGTCCAGCCCAATAGCCATATCGCGACAAGCCCGATACACGGCTCTGCCTGGCTGTCGGCCCCTCCTCGCCCGAGGCGAGGATCTGCGCTGAGGTAAATCCCGGCGCCTGCAGGTTCTGGGTCACGTAAACGGGGTGTAACGCCATTCTAGGGGTGCATAACTCGTTCAAACGGGGGAGCATCCTTTCCACAGGAAGGGACAAAAATCTTCTTCCTGAGGCTAAGGTGATCACATCAGAATTTCAAGTCTTGTTTCCAAATTATGAAGCACTGAAATTCAAAGGGGGGGGGGGGAAGCAGCTGTTCCAGCTCATTACTGTGGTTAAAATGATTAAATTCCCTTTCAGAAATTTCTGAAAGTTTAAAAAAAAAAAAGTAAATTCAACCTTAGGCAGACACAACTCATTTGGAAAATTTCAGCTTGAGCAGTTAGCATTTGCTAAGGTCATGAGCAGCTAAAAACAAGCTTGTGTAGTGAGGGCCTGGACAACATTAACTATAGCTGTCACTGCCAGTAAGCTTTTAGCATAGTTTTGGCATAAAAATAATTAAAAGACAGTTCTGTAGAAGATGAGCCAAATTTTCTCTCAAGTAGATGTGCACAGTCACTGACAATCACTTTTTAAATCAAAAGTGGCCAGGGTAAATAGTGATGCTTTTATTTTATAACACACTTAACTGGAGTAGATTTATGATGAAGATCTGTATCTGTTATCTACAAAACTCTCTAGCAAGGTCAGCAGGTTTCAGTTCACGGATTATGTGACAGCACAACTTTTAGTTAAGGCATTTGTACATGCAAAAAGACCTTTCAGCCCATATGGTGGATAGCTGCACTCATAAGAACCAGTTAGTATATATATGAACGTAGGTTCTGCACAGTTCAGAGACTTTCAAGCTCGTGATCCATAGTTATGCTTCATGCAAATACCTTATTCCTGGGGAGTTTGCCTGTTATATTTAAGTATTTATACATTGAGAAACAATTGGTTTTACCCTTTGCTTTCTTCTGGACTGAACAAGCTTAGAATAGCTGGAAATTAGGTGCCAGCCTGTATGTGGTGGAAAGTCACTGTTCCAGGTCTCGCTAATGTAAAAGCTCTGGTTAGCACAATGATAATCTCTGCTGCTCTTTCTGGTGATGCAAGAGTTTGTGTTCTTCATACAAATACTTAAAATTATTCTAAATTATTCTTTTGCCTATTTTTTTTTTTGCTATGCCAGAATGCTCACTTTCAAATTAAAAATCCCCTCAGAAGTAATACAGACTTCATGAATGATAGCAGTGAGCTGATCTCAGTGTTGGGATTAACAACCTGCTGTTATACCTGAAATTATATATTCAACTGGCATAATAATTACTATGTAATTGCCTTATCCTTTTCACAGGCATTTTGTGAGGTTTAAATGTTTAACCTATGTGAAGTATCATCTGACTCTCAGCAGGGAGGCATGTTCTAAATAATACTGAGTATCAAACATGTCCATAGAACAGATGCAGGAACATGATTTGTTCCCTCTTGTGGATAATGATAAAAATTCGGTTTAAAGCTAGAACTGGGGAACTGCCATTGGAGAATTCACTAGGGGCTGCCTGTACAAGAAAATTGTACTGCTCTAATTACACTGTTGCCAGCAGAGCTGCCCAGCATGGATGAGGGTACACCAGTATAACTTAGTGTTTGGTTATATATACTGCTCTTTAGAAAAAGTTCCATATTCAGACACTTTTTTTTTGCAAAATAGCAACATGTCTGCATATGCAGTTGTTGCATTTCAAATTAACATCCTACTTTATAGTTTAAAATAACTTTAAAATAGAGACATTTGCTAATTCCTGTGAAAGAAAGGAAATATATCATCTTGATAAAAGGTATTACTTTCACATTAGTGGTTATACTGGAGTATAATTATAAACACATCTTTAACCATTAGTTACTGCAGAACAAGATGTATAATGAAAACTTTAATTCCAGTTCTGCAAAAAGAAATAAAGCATTCAACAAAACCCAGTTTGGCTAAGTGAGGTGTTTTAGTCTGTTAGGAGCCTATACTCCCTTTATAGAAAATGGAAAGGAGAATGAAGCACATCCAGAAGGCATTTCAGATTATAGGCAGTATGAATCACTTCTAAAATTGCGTGCCTATTTCCACTGCGTTCCCTAATTGGATACCTTAATTAGATGCCTGAAGTTAGTGAAGATTAATTTGGGCCCAACTGCATAAAACTATTAGGTGATAAGGACATTAATCACAAGAAGCCCAGAGATGAAGATGGTGGGGTGACTATGTCCCATTGATTTGATGATAATGGAATGTCTTTAAGATGAACAAAAGGGCCTTAGTTTTGCTGTCTGTTAAATAAGATTCATAACTTTTCAATTCTTTGTGCTTCCAAAAGAGGATATTGAGAATATTAAGAATGACTTAAGAAGAAGAACTGGTCGCTTACTGGTCACACTGTACCTAGGTCAATGCTATCATGTTTCAAGGGAATTTTATTCATATTTGTGCAAAAGAAAATGAAAATTAGTAAAATTTATTGTTTAACTTACAGAAAATACCTTTTTTTGGATGATCAAAGCTATCATGCTTTGAGGTCCTTTGGGTAATCAGAGCATATTAAAGTTTTATGTAGAATGACTTTGCTTTTGAAGGGAACTTGTTTGGGAGGATATTATTTTAGAGGATCTAGGGAGCCCTGTGTTCTACATCACAATTTATAAACAAATGGTATGTTCTGGTTCCCTTGCATGTTTCCCTTGTTCCTGCATAGTTCAGAGGAGATGAAGCGTTATTTGACTATTCATAACAAATGATACGAAAGTAAAATATGAATGAGTTAGGTGTCTGTATAGTTCTTTATGTTTTGAAAGAGATGCATACCTCAGCAAAAATGACTTTTCACAATAGGGATTTCCCAAAAGTACTTTAGAATTCATGTGTTTGAAAAAGTTATTTTTGGAACCTGGACTGCTTGATCTGAGAATATAGTAAGTCTTCCAGTGAGCTGAGAGAAAAACATTTCTAGAAGAATTTGTAACCCCTCTAGTAACATCAGTGGTTTGAACATTTTTGCAGCACTTTTGGATAATGTTTAGACTAATTTTCTGCTCTTTATTTTTTCCTTCTCAACGGACAGGAAGAACTTCATCGGTTGTATCCTTTTTGTACCTTTCATCCCTCACATATAGGAATCCTCAAAAAAATGGCTGAGATGGATTAATTTCTTCTTACCTAATAAACCTGCAGAATGCTATCTTAGTGTTAGCTTGTGAGTTTTCAATTATCAGCACCATCTGTATGAAGCAAAAACACTTCTTCCAAGGGAAAGTGTTTTTGCAGTGTTAGCTGGGGGTTTTGCTCAGATTTTGCACCGACTTGGCTTCCATTCATGCACAGAGACCTTTAAACCAACCTGTAGCCTTGAGAGAGGGCTGGCAGACACATTTTATGATGATATAACTCTCATTTCCTTAAGAAAAAAGGCTAAAATTTGGATTTGTGGACTGATCCGCCCAAAAAACATGCAGCATACCACACAGACGGTTGATGTTACAGAGCCAACAAGAGGTAGTAGAAGTGACCTTCAATGGTACTTCCTCATCTCTAATGTTAATCCACCCTATCTTTACTCTTGCCAAGATCTGAGTAACCTCCTAAGAAAAGACACCCTTGTCTTCAAAGGTTTCCATGTTTAGAACCTATCTAGTAATTTTTTGCTCCACCTTCCTTCAACTGGAAGAACACAAAAACCTAGTTCTGTTTTAATAAAATGAGCTTCTCTGGGAACTGGAATACATCCACTGCATGTGGGTGAGTGCTCTCATCAAAAACTGGATGAGCAGTTCCTGTAAATGATACCTGGGATTAAGTCCCTGCTTAGAGATATTCAGAATATTTGAAAAGGACTGGGGGAGAGAGGGGAGGATAAAGAATGTTTTGATTATAGCAAGGCAGAAATCTGGAAATAATGAAATCTGCACTGATAACTTCCTTATTATATATAATACTTTGTGTATATATACATATATATAATACATATGTATATATACACTTACTTATAATACTTTGTATTATTTAAGACAAAGAATTGCATTTGGTATAATTTGGTTATTAAAAATACATAGGAATGGCCAAGCTTCCTGGACTCTCTGAGCCACATTCCGACTTCTTCATGCGGTGGTGAGCCCCAAAATGTACTGCATTTGTCTCCCATATGCCATTAATAACATGCTGCTGAGGCCGAAGAGAAGATGCGTCCTTCAGCAGCTATGTTTCCCCCTTATAGGAGTTGTATGTACGAGTGAATGTGGGTGGGCTCTTTTGGTCTTCGAAGTGTTAGGTATCTCCTATAAACTAGTCGTTTCAACTCCTTTTGTAGTCAACGGGATGCTGCCTTTTAACCTTAGACAGCAGTTTATCTCATCCTAATCAGGAGCTGCTTGACTTTGAAGGTGCTCATCTCCAGTGACTCTAGGGGGAGCCCGGACGACTAATTTAGACCAGATGCATGTTTAAGATGACTGTAATCTTAAGATGGCTACAGGTGAGATGAACTCCCCTGAGAGTATAAGTAAATTCTCCCTATACGTACAACAGTGTCTGCAGTATTCCATGACTTTCCAGAGGCATTGTGAGGATGACTGTATTAAAGATTGTGAAGCTCTCAAATACCTTGGCAGAGGATCCCACGTAGTAAGTATGCAATATAGTCAGATGATTAGAGCTAAATATTCTATTATACAACAGCTAGTTTTGTGAGCAGTGAACTAAGGAAGTCTGTTTCTTATGAATTCACGTCCCAAAATTGAGTTCTTACAGCATTTCTCAGATATATAACAAAGATTGAGCTCAGCTTTCAGTCTTTCCACCATGTGGGCAGTAAACGTCTGTCTGCTTCACATAGACACCTATTTTCATGAAACTTATAGGGATTTGATATATTGGAGTCTGCCAACCCTCTGTCAACTTGGTTAAAGCTGACTAACAGGTAGAGAAGTTGTTTGGGGAAATGTATGCATGCACATGCAACTCATTTCCTTAGGGACTACAGCTAGCAAAAACCCCACGACACACCAAATAAAGTTCTTTAAAACACAACTAAAATCAAACCTAAAACAGCACACTTGTCCTAATTCCTGTTATTTGCAATCCCAAATTACTTTCTGAACCGTACACAATAGGCAGTCAAAGGTGAACCATTTAGTATAATAAGGCATAGCAGTATATTTTAAGGTTATTAGGAAATGGCTTTTTCATGAAATGGATCCTACCTCATTAGTATTAGAAATCCTTAACAATAGTTATCAGCTGTCATCTGTTCCTTTGCAGATTCTATTTTATGTAAATGGAATTTATTACATCTTTTACTTCTTGGCAACTCTTGCAATGATTGTTTATAAAAGTAAGTTCCATGTGTTCTAACGCAGAAGTAGGCTGTGTGCTTATAACATGTTTGTGTTTTGTCAGTATGCCTACTGTATTTTTGTGGCTTATTTACCCTGTGTTATTCTACAGGTCACGTTTTCAGTTATCCAGATAATTTTTTGGCTCCTGATCTTGCATTGCTTTTTATTATGGCCATTCTTGAAGCACTCCGATTATACTTGGGTATGTCATGTTATGAAAGTGCCCTTTAAGTGAAATATTAAAGTCTTTAAATGTTAATCATTCTAAAATTGGGTTTGTGTTAAAATATGCCAGTTTAGCAGACAAACAGATTTATGGAGACTTGTTCATTTATGTCATTAAACGTTATCTGACTGATCAGTGTGTTTGGCCAAAGGGCCAAACAGAATTCTCTCTTGTATGAAGTATAATCTATAATACCATTAAAAAACAGTAGTTGGGGTGTCAGCAATATAACTGTGACTACTGGAATATTGTTGTGCTGTTTACAAGCGAGTGTGACTTGTGAGAATGAACGTGTTGAAACACAGAGATCTCCATTCACTCAGGTTGTACAGTGTCTTTAAACTGCTCTAGCAATGTACAAAAGTAGCCGAATGGCTGGAACTTTGTGGAGCTGGTACTGCTAAGGATTTCCCTGGGCAGCTTAAAGCTGCTACCGTGACTACAGCTTTCCCTCTTACTCCTAAAGATACACACCAATGCCAGAATCTTCATTTCACTAAGCCAGAGCAGTGTGTAAAGGGACTGTACAGAATCCTTGTGCGGACACTTGTCCAGGGCTTGCTGAGACTTCTTAAAGTCCATTTTTTTAAAAACAGGGTTACTATTACAATCTGTGCCAGATATTCCTGAGGCGTCTGTACAAGGCTGGTCTATGTTGAATTCAGGTGGGTTGCTGCAGGGATGAATTTAGCCTACTACCTTAAAGCTCTCTGCATATGTTTGCCTGGAGTCTGGTGGATGAATAAAGGAGTTTCAAGTCTATGTAGTTAATGTAGTCTAATGTAGTTAAATAGCAAAATCTGCTATGAGACCGGCTTGGAAATAAGGTGCAAGTATGAAACGAAGTGCTGCTTTTTCACAATGACATTAATTTGAAATAGGAATAGGTTACCAGGGAATATGGTAGAGTCTAAATTACGTAAGATTTTAGAATCAGCATTGGGTGTCCTTAAATGGGCGCTGTAGTCACCAAGTTGTCAAGCTAGGTGCAGAGGGGTTGGGGGAAAGTTTGATGGTCAACTAAGAGAGAGAGGATCATACGATCTGGCTCCAGCATCTGGTTTCAAAACTGATTGTCTGTGGGGAAAAAAAGGTAGGTGGTGTGCCTTTGGGTATCCGCTGTTCTTTTATTTAGATCAACTTCACAATCAGCAAGAAATTGGTAGTCCGTTGGTCTTTCCATTTGTTCTTACATTTACTGACAATTGCCTTGATTCAAGCCAATGTTTCAATGTGCTCTCAAATGTAAGAATATACTTCAGCCTTTTTTGAACAAAGTTACTCTGTAGACTTGTCACAACAAATCAGAAACTCATATTAGCTTTTTTTTTCCTCCAAGGTTCAAAGGGTAACCTGACAGAAGAAGAGGCTCCATTAGGGCTCAGTCTCGTGATCACAGTCGGAAGTGTCATTCTGTCCGTCTATTTCCTGGTGTGGCAGACTTACGTACTAAAAGCAGATGTCATTATAAGTGCCATTCTTCTCTTTATATACGGGCTTGAGTCAGTGCTACAGATCATAGCCATTGCTGCTTTTGTCAGCTAAACCTCAGCTCTGTCTGGCATAACACATTTTTCCAGCACACTTCTTCTATAAATGGTTTTTTTATATTTACAGTATTTGGGTTGTTTCCATATCAAAATCACATAGAACTTTCTCCTGTTTAAATTACAAGCATTTTTTTGGCAGCTATCTCCCTGAACAGATAGGTAAAATATCCCATATAGTTGCTCTGTAACACTGTCTCATCAATTAGCTTATTTATGGGCAAAGGCCGAAGATGATTCAGGAAAAAGCTGTGAGAATCATTCAGCTTAATGCTATGGTATTCATTAGGGACCTATATTAAATATTCATTCCTAAACAGACCAAATAGCAGCCAGTGTATCATCTACCTGTATGCCTTTGAGATTACATTAGTTTTAATGGCATTGCAGCAACATACAGCTAAAGCAATATGTAAGTGAATCAGGCTAATAATACAGTACGGACTCATTTCTGCCTTATGCTCTTGTGTCTGAGGCCACAGGTTTGTTTTATTATACCTCTTCTGCTCTCATTTGTGCCTCAGACCCCAGTGGTAATTTCCCTGACTTTAGTAGGGCAGTACCTGATCTATTCCAGTGGGAGACAGTTGAATTGAGTTTCGTACACGCACTGAGAGCTGAGCTGGTGTTTGGGCAGCCGGTTCTTATGGACGCAAAGGCCAAAGGCAGTGGTGTATGTTTGTTTCAAATAGGATGGCCTTAAGATGAGCATGAACGTTCACACACTTTTCTGTCCTTTTTAGAAGTCAAACTGAATGTTGTCAAACATGTTTCTATTCAGTATTAAATGTATCTGTTTCCATGATTCTGCAAAAATTGCTACATTCAAGCCTTTTCTGTTAAATGAACTGTGTGCAAGTAGAGATTTTTCACTGTATCAGAAATGTGTACATAATAATGTAAAGCTTGAGGAGTTTGTGGGGTTTTTGTACAAGCAGTTTTATATTCAGAATTTCTTATTTTTGTATTTATTTATTCAAATAAATAATGTATTAAACCTAGGCGCCGTTTGAAGTGCGGAGTGTCTTGTTCAGATCCTAGGGTACAGTTAAGCTACTCAAAGGAAAAAGGTGAGACTGCGTGCAAAAGACCTTTCTGATCCTGCTGCTCCTGTATGTAGGCCATTCCCCTGCACTGGGAAAGAGCATTTGAGTTCTGTGCTAATTTGTACTACCCAGGGGCTGAAAATGCGGTGGTATAGGTCCAGCATTGTCTCAGCCACACTGCTTTTTTTCTTCCAGTGGTGGCAGAAGGGAACAAAAGGTGTAAAAGTCCCTGCGGAAGCACCCGGATTCATACCTCAGTCGTGCTCTGCGGAGCTCCTTCCAAGGCCAGGTAACACCAGCTTCCATCCATGTTACACCTCTCAGTAGCCAGAAGCAAAACATACACTTTGGCATGAATCTCCTTGGGTCGGATCCTTGTCCTGTTCAAATCAGTGGCACAAACCTTCTGTTGATTGAGGTAGGAGCAAGATTGCACCCATGACGATAATGTGAAAGCAGCAGAACTGGGTGCTAAGGAGCAGCCAGGAAATTGACTGACCAAATGTTTCTGTGCTTAATCTACAGAAATCAAATAACCACCCATTTGTTTTTCCAGATTTGCTTCACATAATGGAATGTGCTCATCACACATTTGTTATAGAGTGACCAACATACCAAGCTATAGCTACCCTAGTCATGATGAAAGCATACCAAGCAAAACCCTTTTCTGTACATACACGAGTAAAAGAACACTTATTTCCTGGTATTTAGTTATACCTGCCTCATGCAAAGGTCTGGAAACAGAAAATCTGATAGGATATAAAGGAAAAATTGCTAAGTGCAAAAAAAATCACCTGGATGCAGGTGACATGGCAAAGAGGGTCACGCTTGTTAACTTCATGTGGTAACCTCTGTGTTTTATCTTCCTTTCTCCTTGTGTTCAAGGGCTGCTACAAAAAGAATACAAAATACTAGCACGGCCTGAGGTAGCAAAGACCTGGAGTATAGGTTCATGACATACTAGCACAGCCAGCGGAAGGTGCTCCTACCCCCAGTTGTTTAACTGACTTCCCACCACAGGTCACCAGCCCTACAACCATTTGTGACACCGAGCTGTAAAACCAGATGAGTAGCCTGAAAGCAGCCCTCCACAATGGTTGTTCCGGTGAAGGTGTTGATTAGGTGGTGGCTGCCATCCATGGCACAGGAACAGGTTATGTTTCTGTTTATCCTCACAGCATGGTATGATCAGACGCTTCTTGGGACAGTTTGCTGGAGTGAAGAGCACTTACCATACAAGTAAAAATAATAAGAGTGTTTTACTACTAATAATACAGATAGAAAACATGAATTAACAACATACATATGATAATAAACAAAAATTCTTGATCTCATTTCAGAGCACCACTTGATGTCTTACAGACCCCTATGGTCACAGATTCCAGGATGGCTGTTAGTGCTTTCTGGGGATCAGCTGACCCCCCCCCCCCCCAACCTGGATTTACACCCCCAAAAGGGCAGGACAGTTGCATTTCATTTTTCCAGTTCAAAATAAATTTGTCCATAAACTTTTTCTGATTGGATAATCAGATACTCAGATATTTCCGCTGCTGTCAGTCCCTCGCTATGTGATGAATGTAGGAGAAGAAATCTGTAAGCTTCAGACAATTCCTTCTTCTCAGATATTCCCAGGGTTTGAATGGGAATTGTTGCTTATGCTGGTGCCTGATTTAATGACAGATTTGCTCCATGCTGAGCTGACACAAAAACCCAGCGTGGATTGGGCCCTGACCTCAGAGTGTTTTTTCTGATCAGTAACACCTTTTCCAATCTGTTCTCACTGTTTGGAGAAGCCAGGGCATGGCATAGTAAAGCCATTGATGACATTTGCCAGACTTAAGATTGCTGGAGCTTTTAATTATGAGGCCCAGCCCTTTTGAAACAGGATGAGCAAGTTGGATGAAAACGGCATTAAAAATTTAGAGGAACACATATTTTGAGGAGCTCAGTTTGGGTGTTGTTTACTCTGCAAGGAAGAAACCTTTGTTCTCAAGCCATCGTAGGGGTGTCTGCYGCCAACCTGATTTAAAAGGCTGATCCCAAGAAGCAAGTTAGCCTCCTGGGATTTCAAACTCAGAGATATTTTTAGAGACAGGACTTTACTGGTCCATGGCCTTTTTTGTGTTCCTAAGCAGGCAGAAACAATGTACAGACCAAACTGCAACTGAAGTGCTACATTCCTCAAGTGACAGTCAGCTGTTTTAGTCACAACGTGAACAGCTTTGAGCTGTGGGAGAGGGAGTAAGGCTTGGGATAGGGGGGACATGCGTTCATTTGTTTCTACATGTGGGAACCAAGCAAACAAAGTTGGCGTACAGGAATTGCCACTGCGGAGTAGAATAATTCCCCGTCTAGCTTAGTGCCTGTGTCCCATTTTGTCCAGCATCAACTATTGCAGAGAAGATGCAATCAACTCAGTTGTGGTTTTCTTCCTTGCCTGGAGGAAAATCTCTCTCCTCTGCTTAGCAGTTAAGAGATTTCCTACAGGACACAGCACTTTACAGCAGCCCACTGGGACTATCTTCATAATGAACATGGGGCCAAAGCTGCCAGATAGCAAGCAATTTAGTGCCTTAAACATTAGGTAGCTTCTCCACAAAATCCTTCCAACTACCTATTTGCATCCTGGGAAAGTCAGCTTGGCCCAGCAGTCCCACTGAAACAGCCAAGTGGGGAATGACACATTTTAGTGGGTAAGGACCTCCTGCACAAAACCTTTCAACACATAAGGCCTGCTGGTCTCCAGCACAGCTTATGTTTCCCACCACATCTCCCTCAATGAGAAAGGCTCTCCTTTCTGTTGAACTGATATCCCTTCCCCTCCCTGTGTTGTGGTTGCTACTCTCTAAATGCCACTTCTCCTAGGAATGGCTGTATTTTTCATGGTGCATGCTGTACTGAGCTTGTGGAGCACCTCCTGGGATCTCACTGACATTGCTACAAGGAGGGTGACGGGGCTCTGGGTGCGCAATATCAACTACCTGCTCATGTCCTGCAGTGGAAGAGGATTATTTTTCCATCAAAGCCGAGCTGCTAAAATTGTAACTGTCATTTGGGAAACTGGCTCTCCCTCTCCTCATCCAGCTCACTGTGCAGCATTCCTCCCATGATAACTCATCGGGGCGTTTCCTCCACACGTCTTCCTGGACACAAGCCAGGGAGAAAGCTGAGCACTAGCCCCCATATTGTGGCACACACTGAGAAAAACCACCATGACAGGTAACTCTACAAGCATGGAGTTACGGAAGCCACGTTTCCTCCAGACTTGTGTCCCATGGTGGAAGCATTTTTTTTTAGTTCTTTCTCTGGTGTGTAATGGAGTTGCAATCACACTGCAGCTATTTCTTCCCTGGGCAGGGAATTGGGGGTATCTCCTCTATCACCAACCCTTTCTTGTGAAAACTGAATTACCTCCAAGGTCTCTTCCTTGCTGTAAGACTTGGCTCCAACTGACATGGCTTCAAAGTATATTGTAGGGCTGGTGGGGAGACCTACTATACACATGCACTTTGACAAAATGAACTCATAAGCTCCGTTTTTTTTTTTTTTTTAAGGGGACAGGCTGCCCAGATGGATCTCACACTACTAGTGCCATTCCTGTAAGACACATATGTCCAGCTGATGTGTCCCAGCTAAATGATCAGCACCTGAGCTGATTCCATCATTTTGAAGAAAAGTGCTTAAAGACTAAAATCTTCAGACAAATGAAACTAGATGTTCTTTTAAAGTAATAGTCTGCCCATGTAAGAGACTTTCGGGGTTCAGTTCCCTTCTAAGCCCCAAGATTCATGGTCATCAGGGCTTAGCTGGCAGCATGACAGATCCCAAAGCATAATTCAAACGTCCTCTCCATATTCCGGCAGCAGAAACTCAGGAGTGGCCGAGGACCACACAGGCAATTTCCAGATCAGGCAGGCAGCACCCATAGGCATAAGGACAAGGGTGTCTTCTGCCATATTGTCATCATTTCCTCTGGCTTCTGAGCAGCAGGAGAGGAGCAACCATGGACTATGTGAAGAGCCTCGGGGATTTCTAAAGGCATCTAAAGGGGATGGACCTATTTGCCCCCTCCCTCGCCCTCACTGTGCCTTTCCCCACCACTGATGTCCAGGCAGAGACAGCAGGCAAGAGCGAAGCTGGAGGAAAAACAACCCGCGAGCCAGCGCGGCGCTGCGGAGAAGGGCGCTGGGCTGCACAAAAGGTGCCTTGTTCCCCCACAAGGCAGTCGGGCCCCCACATCCCCTCCCTCGGCGGCAATGGAAAACCTAGCTCAGCGCGCTCCTCAGCCAGCCCCCCGCCGCCTTCCACCTCCCCCTCGGGTACAAAATGTTCTCGAGCCAAAAGCTGGAGCGGCACACATCCCGGCATTGCCTCAAGCCCTCCCTCGGCTCGGCTTTTACCCCTCGCCCGGGAGGTGGCCAAGGCCCCAGCTCCCCGGCATCTCGTGGGGATGCGGCCGCCCGCCGGGGCCACGGGCTCCTAGTTATACAGTAACCTGTTGCTCCGGGTCCCAGCTCCACCTCTCACTGCCGCCACATCCCTCCCCTCCTCTGCTCCGCTCTCCTCTGCCAAGAAACCTCTGTCACCTGCTCTCAGACAGCCGGGCGAGCGGCACCGAGAGCAGAGTGAAGCCAGGGCTGCCGGCACCCCCAGGGCTGGGCCATCAGGTGGGCTTTGCCTCGCTCGTTTCTCCGTCGGTGCTGCAAAAGGTGCCGGGGCTGGGGCGCTCGGGCTCCAGGCAGAGTGCTTGGCAGGCAGAGAGGGAGCTTGGCTGCTGGAGAATGGCAGCAGGATTTAACTAGGAGGGCACGGCTAAGCGGGAGAGGAAATACAGGCGCCTGGGACACCGCCGGAGACAGGAGAGGCTTCTTAGCACCGGTAAGTCTCTCCTTTCGAACCCTAACATTTCACACACATGCACCCTTCCCCAAGTTTGCCTGCTTCAGAAGCCTGGTTAATTCAGCTGCAGAGGGAGTATGCTCAGAAAGGGGACTGTGGCTGGGAGGACATAAACTTCATAGCTTTATATTTATTTTAAAAAGGGAAGAAAAGAAGTAATTTTTCCAGACTTTTTTTTTTTTTTTTTCCTGCGTTTGTTTCCCGTTCTTGTGCTTCCCGGCCGGCCCAGATCCAGTAGGTGGCACTTTCTTGGCAGCAAAACATCCGTCTGGCACAGAACAGGATTTTTTTTTTTTTTAATTTAATGAAGTCTGGAGACAGTAGTTTCGAGCAGCTGTTTGTTTGCAGACTTTGGGGTTTCCTTCTTTCGGGACGCATGCAGAAAGCATTTTCGCCATTTCGCCACTGAGGTCCTGCCCAAATTGCTGCTTTCAGTGACTGCTCGCTGCCTGTGACCTTGGCAAAATTCGTTACCCTATTTCCAAATCGAGGGAAGGCTCAGTCTAAGCTGCACCACTCACCTCCCATGACAGCCCAGACTCCCCGCGAGCCTTAGTCCATATTAATGACTTTGAGTGCAGCTCTCCTTTCCCCTTTCACGTATTTGACTGGGAAATGCCGGTGCAAATTGCACAGGGGAGAAGGCCAACAGGTTTGATGATTGACGTTATTTTTAAATACTGGGAATAATTGTGAGACAACACAGTAGTCAAATGCAATGATTGCCTGCTGTAATTAGGGTAACAGGGAGTAACGCTTCCATTGCTGGGCTGCTTTGAAATGCTACGTGAACTGAGTGGTATACGCAGGGGACCTGATCTGTCGGTGGTTGCTCGTCTGAGAGCTCTAGTGCTTTGGTGGGATCTCCCCCTAGAAAGGACTTTTTCGGAGTTAAAGAAATGCCAGCAAGAGGCTCAGCCCCCAGCTGATGTGCAGCATTCTGGCTGGCTGAAGGGGAGACCCACGCGGGCTTTCACCAGCGCAGCGTCACATTCCTGGCTCCGTTTAGCTGACTGATCAAGTTGTTCGGTTGAGAAGGGAGAAAAAATAGTCCTTCACAAATGTAAAGGGGAGACAGTGGGATTGAATCAAGGAGCCCTTTAAAACACTGCTTTGAAGAGAGGCTTGGGAGCCATGGTGGGAATGTCTGAGAAGTGGCAGATGCGATGCCAGGCATTGCTTCACCTTAGTTAAACAGGGTTTAAATGGGTGTCTGGGGTGACACTAACTGCTCGGTTCCCCTGCGGGGTCTGCAGTCAGACCTGGCCTGAACCTGCTACTGGTTTCCGCCGCTGGAGCATTAGGAAACAAGGCTGGCTGAGGACCTGTCACTTTAGGCTGGCTCCCAGCCACCCAGTATGTGCAGAAATCTGGACGGGGTCCCACTGCAGGATCTGGTCCAGCGCACTTTGCAGGGCAGGGCAGGTTTGTCATATAACGATACAGGTTAGAGGTACGGGAGGCATTTTCAGCTACCTGAGAAAAAGTTGAACATTGACATCATTGAACAGGATGAGGTAAAGTCCCAAGGAAGAGACGATAAGCTGTAAAAGACGGCAAAGCACTGCTGATGTGTGTGCATACGCAGGCAAACATACCCGTTTGCTCGGCGTGACAAAACAATTTGCCGATACAAGCTTGCAGACCTTGGCTTTCTGCCTCCATGCCAGTTACCGCCCAGCATGAGGATGGGCAAGGTGGCAAACACAGAGGCACGTAACCCAGCCACTGCACAACGTTAGGAGGAAATATTTTTTGGGCAACAGGCTCTGGGTCACAGAAATAGCCAGGCTCTCTCCTTCGGTGCCCACCTTTGTTGACTGCAAACAACTAACCATCAACTGGAGTGACAAAACCTGGCACGGAGCCCTTACAGATGGTTGCTTCTAGGGCTTCATCCACCTGACTCCCCATGGATGTAGGTGCCCCGTCTGTACGGACTGGCTTGTCGAGTCAGGCAGTAGCTCACTTGTGCTGCAGCACATGTGCGCCCTGGTGCAGCACAGAGAAGGCGCTGCTTGCGCTATTGTTGACAACAGACACCATTTTGTGGGGTTGTCCTGCTGTGGCTGCCCGCCCGACATCAGCCAAGGGCATGAAAAGTCAGGGGGGAGTTAGGAGGAACCCAGGCTGGCTAGCGCCGCTCTGGCAGAGTATCTGGGCTGTATGTCTAGCGGAGGAGACCCTGCTGAGGGATGGTCTCAGGGCCAAATCTGCCAGATGTGGATACTGATGTTAGCATCTGACCCTTGATTAGATGGACCTTAGTGTGCTGGAAAACAGAATGCTTTTTTGCAGCATCATAGGATAATTCAGGTTGGCAGCGTAAGTTCATAGGGACAGAGATTTAGAAGACATCCTAATGCTCTAAAGGCCTCAGGAGGTTTCAGTCCTTCTGGCGGACAAAGGAAGGAGCGAAAAAGAGAGAATATATGCATTGGCTTGTGTGGGCTTGAGAAACATCCATATAAAATAAGTCCGGGTGCAATGCTTGAGCGCGTGGGTATTATTCCCTGAGGATTAGATCCTGGGGTGCTGCTTTGGAGCCGTGTCTTTGTCACACTCCCTGCTTTCTTTCTTTCTTCCATGCCATGGTATCCCTCTAAGTGTTAAGTCTGAGAGGCTTTGTGGTTTTGATGGAGACCTAGCTATATTTTTCTTGTGCAGGGCCGAAGTCTGGCCTTACGTTGACTTTATGTAACAGCAGTCAGCAGTACTGCTCTTACCTCCAGGGCAGCTGTTATAGCATGGCCTTTAGTCTATGAGTTTGTTGTGACTGGCAATAAAATTAATCACTCTCCAAAGATACTCAAGCGTAGCATCTCCCAAACAGAAGTGCCAGGAAAAGCCCACTGACTTCCCAGAGGTGGTTTGCTGTGCTGCAGTAAACCTTTCTCAGCAGTCCAGCCCAGAAAGGTGCCCTTCCTGGAACAGCAGCCAGCATGCAGCCCCAGGCAGATCTAGCAGCACAACATGACTTTTTCAACACAGCCTCCTGAACCAGCCTGCTTTGGCCAAGGTTCAGCAGGCACCCAGAAAAATGCCCACCTTCCTACCTAGGAGGTATCCAAGCCTCCCCTTTGGAGGGGGGGAGGAGGGTGATAGCTTCCAGAAACCCTCCTAGCTTATCTGACTGTGTCATGGGAGAGTCGTCTGCATGATCCGAGATGGAGCTTAGGCAGTGTAGAAAGCCTGAGCAATGGGGAGCAAGATCCAAGGAAGCCTAGCAGACCTGAGATCACCATTCAGCTCTGCTGTATTGCTGCCCTGCCTGCTAGACCACACTTTTCATTTGTTGGGGTCAGAGCAGAGGAGTTCAGTCTTTGGGCCCTTCCAGTCCTCAGCCTCTCCACCAAGCCTGTGGTCATGGCAGTGGTGTGGCCAAGGGGAAGGAGCATTAGAGATTTCATGTGCCCTATGGTGTAGCTGGGAGGCAGTGACCAGCAGCTTACCCTACTTGCTTGCAGTGGGTTTGAACTGGCAACCTCAGGGCAAAACTGTGCTGTCACTCATTCCTCAAAATATTTAGTTGCTGTGCATCAAATCACTGTCAAAAGGGGGGTGGAATGGTATGCCCTAGAGCTGATCATGAGAATTGGTATCGTTGCACTGATCCCACAGGAACAAGGCCACCTCTGCATAAGACTCGAGAACTCTACCTCTCCAAAGGAAGCGAAAAGCTTCCCTGTGCCTGGGCTGGAGCAGGCCCCACTTGCAAGCTTGAAATGCATGATGCCAGAGGATTTAACCAAAAAAGTCCCAATGTTTTTATTTTCTGGTAATCCAGATAAATCAGGAAGAATCACAATTAAGAAAGGAGGGAAAGGTGTGTAGCTGAGAGCTTGACTGGTTTGGAAATCTTCCCCATTCACCTGCATTGCAATTCCCCAGGAGAGCCCAGCCCTCATTCCCATTCATTCAGTGCTCCCCAGGGCGCTTCTGCAATGTGCTCGCTGGCACCAGGGTTCCGCTGGTGAGTGGAGCCAAAGCTTCCCAACCCTTGCTGTCGGTGCCTTCTGGACATTTTCTTCCTTCTGCTGACTCAGCGGCCACACTGGGCTTGTTGTGAGGATGGAGTCGGCCTCCCATGGCTACCGCTCTTCTCATCACCTCCCTGGTTAGGCAGGATTGCCCTGGGACTGTTCTCAGCTGCACTTCTGGTTGTGGGCCGGGGATAGGAACAGCAAGCCAAAGGTGGGGAGTCACATGCTCTGCCTGCTCAACTGCCCTGGACCAGGTGCCGAAGAGGCCAGGCAGGCTCCTTTGGCCCCGAGTTGGTTTGAAGCACCAAACAAAGTGGCTAAGTGACTGTTCCTGCAGGCATGGTTGGATCAGGGGGACTCCCCCATCTGCACAAAGCAAGAGGCTGATGGTGGAAGTTGGAGTGCTCTGTGTTGGAGCAAGGGGCAAGTGCAGCTCTGGCTGGCATTGCAGGTGTCAGGATGCTCCATGCCCTTTCGTCCATCACTGCCTATGGTGGGGTCACAAATGAACTCCCCCACCACAAGCATCTCCCGCAAAGGTTTTCCTTACCCTGTTGAGACAGGCATCTTCATGTGCCAGACATCCTCATTTCAGGTGCCACACTGCCACATCCAGTCCATGGTGAGAGCTTCAGGCAGTCGAGGCATTAACCCACATATTTGCCTCTCCTCTCCCACTCCCCAATACGCTCATCTCAGGCATTTGAAATGGGATGGAGGAGCTATCCAAGAGCCATGGCAGGAAGGGGGCAGCTGACATGATTTTGCAATAGCCCTGGCTGTCCCAGCAGGCAGGTTCGGCACAGATGTGCCCTCATAGCCCACAGGCCTCCATCCTGGCCTTGCCATAGGTGAAGGCAGCTCCTTTGATGGACAGTGGTGTAGTCATGCTCTGCATTTGGTGGGCTGGGGTCTTTGGACATGAGCTTGGAAAGCACCAGCAACCACTGTCTTTCTTTTGGGCTCCAGCTAGAGTATGGGCCCCAAAAGCCTGTTAATAATTTGAATTTGTCTGAATTTTGTTCTTCCTACTTCCTTTTTTTTTGTTTTTCACTGTCTTATCAGTCTCAGTCTGTCCAGATTTATATCCTACAATGGTGAAGTGCACGCCATTCGAATGGCAATAAACCAAAGTTCAGCCACCCAGCAGTAATGCTCACCATTGCTGAGTAATCCAGAAAGTGAAATACTGCCGCTGGCAGGACTGTGATTAAGATCAAGAGAACAGGCACAGTCTGAATCAACATTGCCCTCCCCCAGACTGTTTACGTGAAACTTTCCTTTTACTGAAGGTGCCTCAAAGTGGGAACTATCTGGGAGCAGATCACTGTAAGAGCCCCCGCGTCATGCGCTTTAGCTCGGTGCCACTTGATGCTCCTCATTGTGGTTTTCTGACAGGTGGGACAAGGGGCTCAAGCGGGAGGGAGAAGGGGCTGGAGCTACCACCCAAGCAATAGGTTCTCCCAGGTTCCCCCACTGGGGAATACAAACCAGAACTCCAACGCCAACCCACTTCATTTCTGTGGACATCACAAGTGACTTGTCCTCATCTACCAGCGATTCCTCACTGACTCCTTTGGGGGCACTTCCCATCCTACCGCTCCTGGCGAGAGACTGATGGCAGTAAGGAGGGCTCTGACGGGTGCTGCTCCTTGGTCCAGGTGTTGTCACAGGGACTCAAGGAGACTTGGGGCTTAGGCCAGAACTGAGACTTGTGGACACAAAATCCTCCAAACCAGGTCTGAGGCTCTTACTGGTAACCGTACAGAGACATAAGCAGTGACTCTGCCTTTGCTCTGTCTGTGCTGTAGATATAAACAAAGAGACATCCATTTGCCTGAGCCTGAGACGCTCCTTTCACCAGTAAATTCACTTTATAAAAACACTGGGGAGAGAAGACGAGAGAAAGACAATTGCACCTGCAACAACCATTAATAAATCACAGGCTGGAGCCTGCTCTTATTCCTGACACTGCTGCCTCTTAATTATAGTTGTGTTCGTCTGAGGAGACAGGGTAGGACAGCCAGACTTTATGCATAAGGGAGCACTAATTAAAATCTCTCTGTTCCCTAGAAGATATTCATGCTTCTCCCTGGGGAAGAAGTGAACGGACTTGTCTCTGGCCATTGCTGCAGGTTGCTCTGTAACATTGACTTTCACACAGCAAGCAGTTCATCTTGTTTTCAGTGCCTGATGCGTTTGGCTTTGCTTCTAGGTCAAGATATGGGACTTTCAAAACTCTCTGAAGAAGGAAGAGGGATAAGATATATCCAGATAGCCTGTGCAGATGTGGGTGGTGCTTGCTCAACACAAGGCTAGGTATTAGGGGATGGTTCCTCAGCTGGTGAACACTGACCACTATGGAGTTTTGCCAGGTGTCCCCTGCTGAGAAGCCAGCTTTTAGTATCTGACACTAGACAGGACTCCTCTGCTGGACAGGGTGTCCCAGACTGCACCCAATGCAACTCCGAGAGGCCAGCCTCTGGCTAGAGTTAGATGGACCTCAACAGTCTTGATCCATGCTCAGATCCACAGAACAGTCATGCCCCTCAGGCTGGCATGGGGAAGGAGTCTTGTACCACCAGGCATCTGCATGCGAGCATCCCTAGCTGATCTTCAGGCGGGGTTGGTACCTGACCATGCAGGCAGGTGCGCTGTTGATTCACCCTTATTTTTATAACACCCAGGAACACAAACCCTTCCAAATTGCAGGAGGAGGGAAGTACATTTGAGCTATGGAAACTGCAGTTTGCTCCACTGAACTCAAAGGGATGATTCTCAGCTGGTGTAAATCAGCATTTTCCAGCTGGCCTTGCAGTATTACAATAACAGTGAAGCCTGGCGGGTGAAGGGAGAGTCCAGTCCAACATCCAGGCACATGCTCACTCCAAACAGGCAGGACTCAGATGAAGCCAGTGCTGGTTGAATGTGAATAATCTGGGGGAAGTGTTGTTTTTTTGTTGTTTTTTTGTTGTTTTTTTGCAATAGAAGGGATAGGGGGAGAGTAAAAGTGACATGAAAAGCTCAGAGGGTTAATTGTAGACCTGCAGGATGTTAACTGTAGACCTGTAGGACTGTCAGGTTTGTTGCTACTGTCAGTTGCTCCTGCTTGAAAGAAAAGAAGGTAAAGTTTCACCGGCTGAAAAAAAAAAAAAAAAAATCACCAGAAGGCTGCAGCTCAGCCAGATGAGCTGCAGCACTAAACTGGGCAGGAGCAGGTTCAACAGGATAAATTGAGAGTAAATGTAGGAGGGCTATGCTCATTGCCGGTCTTTGCCAGTGAGAGCAGGTAACACCCTAGGTGTGGCCGTGCTGTCAGCTGACTGAGTAATCCTCTCGCACGCAGAAGCACCCTTTTCCCACTGCACTGCTGTGTCTGCTCAGATTTTAAAAATAAAGATGAAAGGACCACCTTATATGTGACTTAAGTTATGAAACTTCCAATACTCTTCACTTGGAAGAGAGAGACCGCTGAGGTGCTGTTATCCTCAAGATCTGTGATACTGCTGGTGGCACAGAGACAGTGAATAAGGGAACAGTTGTTTACTGAGAGCAGAGCTGGGGGGCATCCCATGAAAGTGTCAGCTGGCAAGCGCAAAGCAGACAAAAGAAGATGGTTGTACACACCATGCAGAGTCGAGCTGCGGAGTATCTTGCCACAGGATGTTGAGGATGTCAAAAATGTACATGGGTTGGACAAAGCATGGCTGGACAAATTCAGGAATGAAAAAGCCTACGAAGAGTTCTTAAATCCTGTTATTAGAGGCTGGGTCCCTGTGTGCTGGTCATGTTCTTGTCCTCTCCCCTGCGCGTCCACTCTCAGTCCCTCGTCGATACAGGATGCTAAGTGGACAGATCTGTGGTCTGATGTGGTACAGCCATGCTTATGCTCTTAGCCTGCCACCCGAGCAGGAACTGAGTGCAAGTGATGGGAGAGGTGACAGACTAGTGCGTGTCCAGGCAGCTGACTCTGCCTCCTCCATGCTGAAAGGGAGGCTGGAAGGGAGCAGACAAACTCCAGCACCAGTGGCTGCTCAGTGGAAAGAAATGTCATGCAAGTTTAATTACAGCCTAGGAAGTGAGGACTGAGAGGGAGGCAGCATGAAATGAGCTGAGCAATCGAAGCCCGTCTGCCACAGTCACATGCAAGCTGGATCAGACAGGTCCCCAGAACATCTGCTCTGCATTTGGCGCAAGGCCAAAGACACTCCTACTCTCTGTCCTCTCCACTAAGACCTCTTATGCAAACAGCCAAAGGTTAGAAGAACTATCTAAGGTTAGAAGAATGATCTAAAGCACAGGGGAAGACTGCAGGTGAGATCTAAGCTATCCCCACCCTCAGCAGTCCCTTGGATTGATTTCCACTCCAAGACCACTGGTATTTTCCCTAGAGCGCAGTGTGTGAGGCTGACTCCAGTGTGATCAGTCCTTGGCCAGATAAGTGCATATAGCAGCCAAGATGCTGCACGCAGAGGCCACTCCCCACTCCAGGGCTGGATGGGCAACTTCATTCAGATCCTCTTGTCCTTACATCTTGTCCTCTGGCAACCCAAGCTAAAAGAGAACCTTGTTAGCTGTGGAGCAGCTCATGACACCAGGCTTAGTAGCAGACCCACACTGATCTTTTGCCAGTTGTTAGTCCTCCAGGGCAGGAATGACGAGGATCTGGCTGGGGAGCCCTAGGAACAGAACATTGTCATAGCCTGAGTGAGCCCCGCTGGCCAAAAAGCATCACGGCTGTGTATGCTGAAAGAGCATCTTGAGGAAATGTTGGCAACATCCTGTCTTGCAGATAGCTGTGGGCAGGAAGGCTGCTTCCCCACCAAATTCAGACCAAAAAGGGGTATTACTGAAAGGGCTAAAAATTACATATACATATATATATTCATCCACAGCTGAGGAAGAACTGTGCAGGAGGACTGGCTAGCAGGGTTGCATCCCTGCTGTCAGGAGAGCTGGTGTTTGCTGAGGTGGAGGACAGAGGACACCAGTTTCTCCATTCAGTCGGCTGCTGTACCTTTTATTCTCATGTTCCATGTCCCTCTCAAAATCTTGTGTATTCCTGTGCTGGTGGGGCTACCTGCCCCTTCTTCCAAAAAGACCTTCAGAAATGTGCCAGGTCCTTAAATGTGCAAGTTTAGACACAATCCTGCCTCTGCAAACCCTTCCTTGCTCTGGAGGTGACCCAGCGACCTGCAGCTCATTTAGGGATCAGTGTGCCCTAAAGAGAGTTGATCTGGTGAGGAGGACTGTATTCTGTTTTAAACCACAGGCTGTGGTAAATGCCATTCCTAACATCTCTTTTGGCTGTAGGAGAAAGTGGCCTGTGTTGGCACGACTGTGTGCCATCCTCCAACAACACCAACACTTGCAAACATAGGTTGTCCACCCTGGCTTAAAAGGGCTTTCTTGTTCCTTCCTCCTCTCCCCTTTGAGGATCATAGGCTAATTCAGGTGGGAAGGGACCTCAGGAGGTCCCTAGTCCAACATGCTGCTCAAAGCAGGGTCAGCTCTGAAATCAGACCAGGTTGCTCAGGGCTTATGCAGTCAGGTCTTGAAAATCTCCAAAAATGGAGACTGCACAGCCTCTTGGGGCAACCTGCTCCACAGTACTGGGGTTCCCATGACAGACAGGTCTCTTTTGTGTCTGCCTGCAGAGATTTAGCCATTCAGGACTAGACATCCTTGTGCCAAGTCCCTGTATGGGCATCCAGGAGTGGTTAGTGAAACCTCTTCTCCTCAAGCACTGCAGACAACTCTTCTATCCCCTTCCCAGCCCTGTAATCATTCCTGGCCCAACTGACTGCAGTCACAGACTGTCATCACAGACTTCTGCTGCAGGGACCAATTGTGCTTTTTCCTCCTTGCCCTTGCAAGAATTTTTTATTTTTTTTGCAGTGAGATTGTTAAAACATTTCTGTAGCATAAGATTAGGAACTGCCTCTTAAATTCTTTTGATAAACCTAACCTCACACATCCTTCTATTCTAAGTGAAACAAAGGGCAAAGGGAACACAATTTTTTTGTTTCTGGAAAGCTCTCTCAAGGACTGTTCTGGTTACTGTGTAACTGACTGTTCGTGCACAGAACACCTCCTCCTCCAGGCCTCCTCCACAGCAGCTTCTTAGCTTTACTGAAAGCCCAAGTGGCTGAAATCAATCCTTGAGCCCAGACCACAGGCAATTGCTTTGTGGAGGCTCAGGCTTCACCTGCATGCATGCAGAGGGATGCTCCGCATTTGGCAGCGAGGCTAGCTTGAGGCATTCCCAGCCACTCCTGCTTCAGTGACGCTCCTTAGTTGTGCCAGCACACTAGTTTGTGTGGCTGGGCTGTGAATCAGATCCTGGAACTGATCTGGCTGAAAAATAAGCTGGAGAGGGGGAATGTGTTGGGGGAACGGACTTTGAGCCCCATCTGCTCCTGCTCTGGGTCACAATGTTCCTGCACACAGTTGCTGGGGATGAGGTGGTGGCCCAGGACAGCAGGGATGGTGGGAAGTGCTGAAGCTTCTCCTGGAAACAAGATTGCAACTTAGTAAGATGCAGGTTGCTAGGAGAGGAACAGGACCATTCATTTGTCTTCAGCCCAGGTTTCAGAGTGCAAATCAAGCAGGAGTTTAAAAGGGGAGGAGAGGAACAGCCAAGACAAGATTACTGTATCTAGTGGCATCCACAGGGATTAATACAAGGAACATCTCTAGCAGATTTCGTCAACAGAAGGCTCCAAATGCTATAGCTTGGTCAGGAGCCACATGCTGGACAGCATGATAGGTAGCTTAAAAAGAGGTTAAAGAGAAGCAGACAATGAATGAGCCCATTTGGATCAGTTGCACTTGTGCCCATCCTCTGCGGGAATGCCGGGCACTGATTGCAACTCTTTCCCTGGCATTCGGCCTCTCTTTCCAATTTAGGCACTTGCATTGCAACTCTCCTCCAAGCCACGGTAGCCGATTCCCTTGCATTCTTTAGTATATTTCTCTCTGTGAGGTTGTAAAGTTTTATTATGCCATTTTACTGATGGAAGCAGAGCCCTGCAGAGTCTAAAGGACTTGCTGGAGGACAGGACCCCTGTGTTGGATTGGTGAGCTGAAATCAAGTCTCCAATACACAGTTTGTGCCTTAAGGACCAAGTTTCCTGTTTTCTTGTGTAGAGGTTTTGAGAATAGCACCTGGCTCTCTTCTGTGACAGGGCATCTTGTCTTTTGATTCAGGAGACAGAGCGGGGATATGACACACTGTAACAGCGAAGGGCAACCTGTGCAGAGACTTGTGGAAAACATAAAGGGGATTCAGGACCCTAAAAAGCAGATCCCTGTTCTGTGTAATCCCAGTCTCGTCATCACGGAGCCTGAAACCAGCTCTGTAGAGAGATGACTTATCCATAGCCATTCCTGACTATGTCCTGACATAGTCATTCCTAACGATGGCCTATGGCCTCACTTTTGAGAAGCAAGTTTCTTAAACTGGGAGGTGGTGACAGAAAAAACAGAGCAACACCAGTGACGTATAATAGGGCTCTGCCACCCTGCAGCAAGGACCCTTCTACATAAATAGTTTGAAAAGTAACACCACCATCTTAATAATTTTCACCCACACTCTGCTCTCATTTCTTCATTTGCAAGCTCACCACATAAAAGTGGCTATCCTCAGAGCTGGACGTGAAGGTTTGGTCAAATATTTTCCAGCAGAACATGTTTTGCATCAGGAATCAATGTTTCATTTCCTATGGGGACTCCTTCTGTGGGAATTGAAAAATCTCAGCATTATGCAGATAAAACAAGTTAATGACTGAAAATCAAAGCACATTTTGATGAACTCCTGTTTATGCCTTTCAGAAATGATTGAGAAGGGATAAATCGCAATTTTTCATGTAGAATTTTATCTCCCATGACATATATTTGAGAATATCAACAACAAAAAGGCTAGATTAAAATACTACTAAAAAAAAACCCCTCAAGTATTGCTACATGGACATTTTTTGTTTATTCCCACCCTCAGAAGCAGAATCCACTCCTCTGAACCAGAAGGATAATATAAACTTGTTGATCCTGGCTGTATCCTCAGCCAGTGCAATGCCTTTAGACAGTAGTTCAGAGATAAGTCAGCAAAGTCTCTCCATCTGTGAACTGTGGTTTGCTAACACTGATATTTATTTCTGTGACATGGACTGTGCCTAGGTGGAAACCTATTTCAGTTTCCACCAACCAAACTGAGATTTGGGGGCAAGCTGGGACCATGGGGTTGAGGAAACCCAATGCCCACCTTGCAAAAAAACCTGCTCATCCTCTATGCTCATAGTGCTTGCAAGAACTGGCTGTTGCCTGCACCCCTTTGGTGGCGCCACAAGGAAAAACACCTCGCATGAAGTACTACCAGCCCAAGGCCAGGCCGGCTGCAGGAATATAACCATGTGCTGCCCCTTCATTCACAGCCCAACCATCCTTCACGGTCCCCACCAGGTAGCTGGGTGAACCCTGGTCAGAGTCCCAGGTGAGTTTCAAGGGGCTGAATATACTCTGTAAGAAACACCTCCATCCGCTGTCAGACCAAGGGTTGACCCAAAGCTTGCACCTTTTATGGGACCATGGTTGCCACCATGTCACTGAGCTGGTTAAATTAATGTTTGCTTGTTTTCCTGCAGTGACACTCATAGCTGAGCTCCCATGTGCCAAGTTTTAGCTCAAATGAATTGTTAGCAAGTGGCCAAAAATACACAGACAGGATATGAGTAGGAAGCACAAAATGGGGTGGGAAGAGATGGCAATGAATATTGTCGTGATTAGCTTAAGAAGGTTGGAAAAAGCCTTAGATATCAAACGTGATTTTTGAGAGATGAATCTCCTCCCCCAAAATCTTCTCCCCCACCCTCCCAGCAAAAATCTCAGGGAGAGTTTTACAGCAGGAAATGAAATTTATTGATGCATTAGTTTCTCCAAGCCCGAGCTGCTTTAGTCAGACATGTGGAAGGGAAGCAGGGAGCAGTGTGGAATAGCCACTCACTGGTATAGGCAGAGCGCAAGAGAGTTTGCAGTGCTATCCCTTCCTTTGTGGAAAGATGATCATGAAATGACCTTCCAACACAGAGAAATAAGTATTCTCTGATTCAGATTTACCCATCATGTTCTATATCCCACTGCAACCCCAGAGACTTCAAGAGGACCATGCTGGAGACAAACTGTGGCTAAATATGGCCCCAAAAGTGGCTTTCAGCCTAGTCACGCATTTTTTCCTGGTGGAGGAAAAGCTCTTGACACAGTGACTGTCCTGTTGCACACCTGAATTTCTGCCAGGCAAGTGAATCAGCATTTCAGGGAGCAACCAAAAATGTCCTTCCTTTAGGAGGAGGTGGTGGAAATTTCTCATCAATCACAACACCTCCATCTTTCTTACTCACAAACCGGTCAACGTGGAGGAGTCCATTTACAAGGAAAACTCCTCCTCCCTCTCCTGAGGGTTGGTCAGGGACCAACCCTACCACCAAATCATCTTTCCCTGAAGCATTTCAGCCTTGTCTGGACCGGCACAAGCCAGGCAAGTGATACTTAAGTTTAAGTATTGTGGTCCTCCTGGGGCTAAGGCCTTTGCTTGGAAGTAATGTGGAAAATGAATTTGTCTGCTAAATTTATCTGGTAGACAAGCTTTACAGGTCATCCGTGAAAGCAGTAACAAACTAGCATAGATGAGGCTAACGTACTGGATGGTATTAATATTAGGTGGGGGTCACAGTGTATTTATACATTAAAACAAGAGTTTAACAAACTATGAATGGACTTGGATGAATAGCTTAAAACTATCATCACTGTAAAGGCTTACCAGTCTATATGGCAACAGCTGGCAAAAAAAACACTGCTCTCCATCAGGGACTAACAAGGACTACCCAGGTGTTAGTGTGTTATCAGTGTAGACATGGCAACTGATGGTTGGACTGGGTAGCTTTAAAGGTTCTGAAAGAAGCCAAATTGGGCTTTTATTCTGAAACCCTCTTTTATAGCAGCATCATTTGGGGCATTGACTGATACCAGTGCATGGCATTAATACAGCACCACCTTTCAAGTGTGGAGGTAAGAGCCCTGAGAAAAACAGCTTTTCCTTCTTAAGGTCCCACCATAAGGAAGAGCAGTTTGCTCTGCCCTCTCACAGAGCCTTAACATCACGGTGTCAAGCAGCAGAGACACAACAGGGACCCTCCCACCTTCTCCTTTGCTCCAGCCTCTAGCCCTCTCTGCCACACTGGTGCCAGCATTTGCTGAGTCTCCCAGCTGTTCCACAAATGCCTTCTAAGTCTGGAAAAGGCAAGCTAGAAATGAGAGATGTGCTCACTGTGCAGCGAGGCACACGTGGGGAGCAGCTCTGGGAGCTGGTGCTTGCAGCCAGGAGACACGAACATGCCGCCAGTTAAGCACACAGTCTTGGTGTTTTGCCTGGACACAGAGGCTCACATTCATTGCCCTCCTTCAGGTTGGGCTGGAGCAGAACAGGGCTGTGCCATGGGACCATTTCCTTGCTATCCGTCCTGCTCTGGGATATGACACACACATGCAGAGTCATTCCCTATTTTTACTGGCTTGACGTCTGAGTCCTGATCTGTACACCCAGAAAATAAAAAAGGATTCCTTTCATCGCCGAGGACACAATGTCCAATCCTTCCCCCCCCTCTAAAAAATCAAAGCTATAACCTCCTCCCTGCCAGTGACCGAGCCCCTGAAGTATAGTACCAGGCTAAGGAAAAGCGGTTATTTTTAATGGGGTTTTGAGTGAGGAGGCAGGGAAGGGAGAGAGAAATATTTCAGCATGACAGCTGCCACTGCATTTCTCCAGCAAGCTTTCTGGGTGCCAGACAGGTTACCCCCACGAGTGCCGCCAGCACAGACAGATGAGGGTTTGGACCCTATGGTCTTCCCCTTGCTTCCTGCCCAGACAAACCCAAGGCCAGAACCAGGCCTGCTCCAATGGCTCTTTTCTCCCCGTGGCTCCCATCTGCCAGGAGCTGGGTGGTGCCAGTCGCAGGACAAGGGGACAGGTTTTAGCGACAGAAGGTGTGACACAAAACAAAAACAGGCCAGAGGAAAAAGCTACACAGTTGCCCACACCACTCTCCCCTTCCCAGGAAGCCTGAGGAACGTCATGTTTTTTTTTCCCAGGAAATGCAACTGACTCACATTACACTTTCTCCTATCTGGGTAGTTTTGAACTGGAGTTTTTCAGTTCAACCCATTGTAATGAGCTTTTACAGAGCACACACTTTTCAATCTCCTTCCATGTTTTCAAAAGCATCTATTAATACTTGGCATGCTAGTTCTGGGTCTGATTCTCAACCTTGCCAAACCACAGCCCAAGCGTAGATAATGCTCAGCTTGGTACCCCTGTCAAGAGGCAGGCTCAGCAGACACATAACAAGCTCAAACCTGCTCTGTGTTTTTCCTCCACCTGGCTTCTGCAGGGTTCCTCTAACAGAGAGGAAAAGCAAAAATTCAGATGCTGTGACTCAGCATGGAGACTCTGCAAACGTGTCTTTCAGAAGGGCAGCTTCCAAATTTTTCCCAAGATCTTGGAGATTGTGGCTATTTGTGCATTTTCTCTGGGTATTTATAGAATAAGATACTGTCTAGACTTGCTTTTGGTTATGTTTCTTTAAGGAGGGTTTTACCTTCTGGCAGCAATATAAAAGCTCCTAGTTTGGTTCAGCTCATATGTAGAGCCTTCCTCTCCTGCCCCAAACTCTGTGGGCACTGAGAGCCTCCAGCGCTGCCTGGACTTCTGACTTGGACCTAAATCATCAGCTATGGAAGGGAAAGAGCCACATACAAGTGCGTGTGTGTGTGTGTGTGTGTGTGCGCGCGCGCATGTGGTGGGGAGTGGGGGTTAGTTCTCCCATGGTCATGCTACCTAGCGAGCAAAGGAGAAGGTGGGAGGTCCCTGAATCTCACATCAGGAATCTGTAAATATTGGCACTTTCCCAGTTCTCCTGCTCCATGCTATCAGTTTGTGTTTCCAAGGCCTGAGCAGTAACTCACAAGCCTCCATTTCAGCCTCTGAGCCCCTTGGTGGATCAATATTAGGGACAGCAGATGCAGTGCCTCCAAATCTCTAACGCGATCTGGCAGGGCTGTGTGGTCCCCCAAGGGGCTGCTCATGCCAAGCCCAACTGCCAGACAAGCATGTGGGTGTTCCCCTTTCAACACTGGGAAGTTTGCCTAAACATTTGCTCAGGAAACGCTTTTTTTAAGCGCAAATTATTGTTTCTGAGGAGGTTAGTGAACAAGGCACTAGCTACGTGGGTGCAATCCTCAGCGCTGGGCATATGCACAGCACAGAAGGACACAGCACATAAAGAGGTGGGACATCATAAAGAAAGTGGCAATCTGAGTCTGTCAAAGCTTGCAGAGGGGTGGCTGTAGCTCCGAGGTGTCTGAACCTAAAAGAGCTGCTCCCTGCTTCTTCCACGCAGGCTAAAGAACACTTGGTTCTTCCCTACTCCGACCTATACTTTCTAACATAAATCGGTTAAACATTGATTAACGTACCAGTCCCAACTGAGCTTTGGCTAAATCCAGAACATCTTTCTGCCAGTGGCCAATGTCACCAACTTGTTGGGCTGAGTTATATTTATGCAGGTGTTTGTCTTCTGGAGAATCTCTGCAATGTGAAAAATCCAGCGTGCAGAACAGGGAGTGTTTCTTGCAAATATCTAGCAGGTTGCACCCACCACCTGTGACTCTAACTAATGTGACGTGCTACATTAGAGTGCCCTGTGTCATGCATACCCTGAAACTACACATTCATTCATGCTCACCTAGCATCTTCCCAAAGTGACCTGTGGTCTTGTGTGGCTCCGTCACTGTAGAGATAACTTGAAAGGGTGGGAGGGAGGAAGGAAAGGACAAAGGATTCAGCATTTTCCAAAACCTTGGGCCTCTGTAAAGACATCTCAAATAATGCGCATAAGAAGGGGTACTCCCAGGGCCACTAGACCCTTTGAGAAGTATCAGGTGGATGTTTTCTCCTTTACACAGCAGCAATCTGCAGCAGTAGGTTAAAATAGAATGCATAACCATGATTTGCAAGGCCTGATTCGAAAGACAGGATTTGAAAATTTCAGTCCTAAGATGGGACAAGATCCTTGCTTGTCTTTACAGGGCAACAACAATATGTTCACTTGCTTCTTTGGCTGTCAGCCCCTTTGCTCTGGATTTGGGTTTCCCTTGCTGCCTTCTGACTAACCCAAATAAAGTTTTTTATGCGTGCATGCTTCTGAAAGAGACCCTACAGAGCAGGTTTGAATTAAAAGGGTGGTTCCGTCATTATGATGCTGGACTAAGACACAAGAGACCTGGGTTAAATTCTCAGATTTGCTGCAGGTTTCCAGGGTGGCTCTTACAAGCCTTTTTAGAGAACTAAAAAAAGTTGTGTGAATTTAGATCTCTTGGGTGCCACATGAGGAGGAATGAGCACTGACCCCGGTGCCTCACCAACAACACTAGAAACCTATTTTGTTCGTGGATTGCTGTGGGGATGGAGCCTTTTCTATCTGCCAGGTCCTCCAATACTATAACAACAGTGGGCAGGACAGAGCACAGGAGAGTTCAGGATACTCCCAGCTGCCTGGGGGGCTGTCCGGAGATGGAAAGGAGTATAAGCCATACAGTGCAGGATATATATATATGTCATGGTGCCTGTGCTCCCTTGGCCCTTGTGGGTACGAGAAGACATAGGTTTGCATGACAGTCTATCAAACAGCTTTCGCCAGCGTGATATTCCCTTATAAAAACACCCAGCAACCCTAACAGACGGCGCTTTGTTGTCCTGGGAAGTTTAAAAGATAACATCATGTGGTCGACAGCTAATGTTTCTAACTGAAGCTTTATGTTACTTGCCGAGGCTTTTGCTATTCTAGCATTCCTGTCTGACCCATCCAGTTGGCACTGGCTACACACACAGCCAACAGCACCCTCGGTACAGATCTGCCCCCCTCCCGTCCCCAGGCAGGACCCACAGGCAGTGTTTCCATCGCATATATTTCACCAGTGCCCAAGCGCCTTAATCTAATGCACTTGGTGCAGAGACTTTCCATGTCCTTGAGCACTTTGCATGTGTTGCAGAACAAAGCCATTCCTGACCACCTTCTTTTGCTTGACTTGATGGGGCATAAGAGACCACATTGCATTTTGGCATAATTCCATGTGGTCCAAACCAATCAAGAAACGCTTTAGGCAAAAGACATCAAACCTTATTTGACTCCTTTTTGTGACACATTGGTTAAACCAGCACTATCAGTACCATGGCTCTAGGTAGGAAAACACATTTCAGTACTAGCTTGCAGGCATTTTGGAAGTCCTGTCACACCAGACAGATTTCAGCAGGATGACTGATGGAAACAAAGATAGGATCTGTCAGAAATGCTCTAGGCCATGCTAGGAAAAATACAGTATTACTCCCATGTAACTGGTTAGTTTTAAAGATTCTAGAGAGGGTTCTTAAACAAACATCTGCAGTCTTGTACCCAGGGGTAGTGAGTGCCACTGGACAGAGCAAAGGACAAAATTTAAGGTTGAGGTTTCTGTTCCTTCCCCTAACACTGACATGTATATGGTCTTTGAGAAGCCCTTTTCACCTCTTGTGTCACAGTTTTCTTGTGCATAAAACAGGCAAAATGATACTAATCAGAACTGTGCAGAGAAAGCAGGGTTTTTTTTAGGAAAGCTTTTGTGATTTAGCTTCATCTCAAATTGGAATTAAAATGGAAAATTTCAAAATTCTCTTTGAAAATAACCTTAGAAAAAACACCCCACCCAAACAGCTCTTTCACATTGATCTGATGTTTTGTTCTTGACAAACATCAAAAGACTTGGAGGTCAAGCTTTCTATTTGACATTAGAGTATACAGTCCTGCTGGGTCTAAAATTAGAAGTGATTCAGAATGCAAAACCCATGATGAAAAGCACTCACAAACACTAGATGCTGCTGTTGTTATTATTATTAAAAGTGATGATGATGATAATAATAATAATAGCCTTAAAAATACACTAGTATTTCGCAACATTTTCAATTTGGCCAGTCTTCACCCAAAGTTCAGAAGTTTTCACAATAATTTTCTGTTTGCTGTGAGAACCAAAGCAATGTGTGACCATAGCAGAGGAGTGAGAAGTATTCCTAATAAAAATAATGTATGACTAATAACAGTGACTGGCCCACAGAGAAGAGAGAGTTATTATTCTTTCCTCTCCGCCGGGGCTTCTCCACCCTTGCAACATTGCAGCTTCAGACTCAGAAAAAGTCAAAACAATGTATGGCCCTCTTCCATTTGCTATAAGAGTAAAGAAATGTAGCAAAGGCAGCAATGACAGGCTTCTACGGTGACCCTGTGTGTGCCTTCAGGAGGATATCTGACCTTCAAGGATAAGGATGTCTGGAAAGTCAGGGAGCGAGATTTCCTTTGCTTTAAAGGACAGTACAACTTTACCCACCTCACTGTCCTTAGTGTTGCCTTTTGCTGGCCTCCCTGCTGCCCTCTGTTTCAGCACGTGAAATCTCCTGGGCATGACCCGAGCATGGGAGAGCTGCTGGGCTGAGGCTTGCAGGGTGGCTTAGCAGGCTCACGCCCATGACGTAGCCTGGGGTGAGTCAGCGCCAGGCTTTAGCTGGGCAGGGAAGCTTCCTGGAGGGTGTCTGTGAGCACCGGCCCCCCCGGGCAGAAGTGTAGTGCTGCCACTTGTCCCCGTTCCCTGACCTGCCCCACCAGCCATTGCTGCCTGCGGGGGCACCTGCTCTGGGTAATGGCTTGGCTGCGAGGATGCAAGAGGAAGCCCCGGCTGTGCGAAACGCTGCCCTTGCGCTCCTCTGCCCAACCACTCAGTCCCGCCCTTGCACTGCTCTTCATCTCCCCCTCGGCCATGCTGCTACAAATGTTTGCGCAAGCAACCCATAAAGTGCCCCAGGGTACAGATCTGGTTAAAAATAGCCACTTGTGGAGTCACACAGACACACACGCACAAAACAGATCTGGGTTTAAAATAACCTTATTTTGGAGGATGCCAGTGATTCAGTCCACAGAATTGCCCCACAAAATGTTGTCTCAGCACTGGTGTGGGGGAAGAGGAATGCAGAGTGGAGTGCTGCAAAATAGCAGGCAGAATTTGAGCCTGGCTTAGCTGCTGGAGCCCTTATCTCAGGAAACACTGTGCTTGGTGACCCACTGAGAAACAGCCCCGCACCACCAAAAGAACGGGTGCACAATCTCGACACCGGGTTTGATGAGCCTAAGAAAAGGCAATCCTTGTACAGCCATACATTGCAATGCTAAATTTGCCTCTCGCTTCCCTTCCCATGTGTGCTCACCCCTCTGGGGAAGGAGGAAGATAAGAAAGGGATCAGGAACCCTTTAATCAGGGAAGCATGAGCCACTGCCGAAATGACAGCAGGGAGAAGACAACATGCACGTCAGAGCTTGCAGAGTGCAGGAGCTCTAGCTGCTCCGCCAAGGTTGCCTCTTGTCTCCCACGTGTTGCCTTGGGCTCCACGCATAGTTAAAGCTGATCTGTTCTTAATCTTATTCAAATCCAGTTTTCTCTCAATTTAGCAAAATCATTATAAAACCTCTGACCCCTCAGAAATCTGTCTCCCCCCACCCCCTCCACCAGTGAGGATTCAATTAATATCAGACAATTTAAACTGAATTAAAAGTGTTGGCACAGGCTCTGTCCTGGTTTAACTTGGCCAGCATCACACCACACCCTCATTTTGACTAACAGAAGTTTGAACACAGACAAGGTCCTTAAAGCAGCGTAAGAACCAGGCAAAGGCTGAATAATAAAAATAGCATGAATAAATAAAAAGGATGGAAGCCAGTGGGACGGGGACTTGCCGGGGACTTGGCAGGGACTCGCACTGCTTCCAGCATGGTGCGCTTTCTCTGATGCAGGCGCTCTGGCAGCGAGGACAACCGTCCAGTGGTGCCAGATGGAGGGAGGGAGGACACTGGGGTTTACTGCATTACGAACACCAAGATGCACCAGGGATCGCTCAGTCGGACACATCAGAAAGGGCAATCTACAGCCAGTCCCCTTGCCGAAACATCAGCGGCACTAATGTGTGTACATCCTCCACTTGGCCAGAAGAAAGACTTTTGAAGCCCCAGCGTACAAATGGGACTGCAAGCAGTACAAAGCCCTTTATGCCTATTTTATGCTGGTTCCCGGATTACAGGTGTTCCTATTGCACATTTCCAGCACTGCGTTCAGATTAGTGGTGACTAATTCTGACTACTGCTGAGGTCCAGTGACATTTCTGCTAGTCATGGTACAGGATAGCTTATTATGTCTTCTAGGGAACCTAGCTTATTCCTTGGGTACTTTCTCATTAACAAGCAGGATATAAAGTGTTGGCTCATTTTATGGCTGATTCTCTTTCACCCACAAAGCTTAGTAGCGAACTCTGCCATTCCCAAGGGAGGGTTGCTCCCTTGGGAGCAGGAGAGGGTTTGACCACATGGATTCTTCTAAAAGCAGGAAGGATTCTTCTAAAAGCAGGAACAGACTCCCATCGTTTCTCTTTCTGATGGAGCTTGTGAAGGAAAAAACAAAAGCTAGCATGTCCTTGGCTGCATCCCTCATTGGTGCCTCCTGTCATTTCATGGTTGGGGCCCAGGAGCAAGCTCTGAGCTTCACAGGCCAAGCTCAGTGCTCACTTACCCTCTGCAGCACCCTGGGTTTCAGTCCATAAAGTCACAGCCCTGGGGGAGTAAGTGGAAGGGAGCTAGAAACATTATATTAATAAGCAGAAATGTTCCTGGCTATGATCATCAGCCATGAGACTGATGTGATCAAATGGTGTAAAGTAAATAGAACAGAGCCGGGCTTATTAGAGCACGTTCCCTTTTCTAGGTATCTTATGCTAATGCACCCAGAGATCTGGGAGATAGGGACAGTTTGAGGACTGTAAAAGGAAACCAACAGGCAGCTATTAACAGAGGAAAAATTCACAGGTACCCAAGCTTGGGCACTGGGACGGGTTTTATTACGCTCAGAGAGGTTGGCAGAACATCAAGCTTCTATTCTAACATGTATATGATTTTATATCTGCATGTGTGAGTGTATGTGTGTGGGGGCTATAGTATCTACCAAAAGAGAGCGGAACGGGAGAATTTAACATCCTATCTAGAAAATTCACTTCCTGCACTTCAAAGTAATTTCTAACCCAGTATCAGCACCGAGGAGTATCACTGAGACACAGTCCATGCTGAAAGGTGTAAGGCTGGGCCCAAAACTTGCCAGGGACCCTCTGTGCAGAGTCTGTGTGTAAATGTGAGCGCGCATGGCTTTGCCACGGTTTTAGCGGCATGCAACTGTGAAGCATAGACATGAGCGGCGTGTTTTATCTAGAGAGCTATATCTACACCACGTATATCCCTCTGTGACACATGTGCACTCTTGTTAAGATCAGCAAGAAAACTTTGCATCCGCCTTGACCTCAGGGCAAAACACAGAACAAAATACTGCAAATGTGTTTCCAGCCCGAGGAGTAGAAACACAAGGAATCTAGGGCACGACACAGCAAGCCCTGCAGCAGAGATAGTCAGCCTCCAGTGGGGAAATCCCAGATGCCAGGGATGACTCCAAAGTATTCCCCAGGAATTACAGGCCAATTTGGTCAAAGCGCAGTTACAAAAAAACTTTGCAAGACGGCTCTGCCAGCTGCCAAGGATACCTCTCATAGCAGCACTGTGGTGCACGCTAACCACGTTCAAAGGTCCCACTGCAAGAAGTCCCAGTGAAGACACTGATTAATTTCTCTCTTTAGGCCAACAAGTACTTTAAAGCTCTATCTTTGAATTCTGCCAACGGTTTAATGAGATGAGCGGGGTTTCATCCAGGCAAAGGTAAAAAGAGGTGTGGAGAGCCCAGCTCACATGCAGGTGGCTCCTGAGCTTTTCAAAACTGAGTAAAAAAGCTTGACAGCTTTGTCTTGGATTTCCTTCAAGTTACACACGAGAGCAGTGGTGAATATCTTGGATCCCCATACAACATGTCCCCTAAGTTTTTATTAGATTTTGTTTTCTCTTCCTTTATCTCCCCTTTGAGTTCTGCTCTCAGAGCAGTGCCTGGATCTGCCTCAGTCTTCCCTTGCTTGAAAATTTTTATCAGAGAGAGGAGGAAAAGATCGGTGAACCAAGCCATCCGCCTCTCACCTGGCAGTCAGCCATTTGCAGGAATTTCTTCTCCTTTCTTCTGCTGCCAGTGGAGCAGCATTCACAGTTATGCCACTTTTCTCTGTGCAAGGAATACCTTGGTAAGGATACTTTAGTGGCTGGTACAGAGCTTAAAATTGCCACCTAACAAAAGATAATGGCCATATGTGCATGAAAAAATGACTCAGTCTGAGCCTGAATGCACGGGCCACAGTGATCCACATGCTCATTAATGGCCTCTGACAGACCATAAAGGCAAAGGCCACATTAGCCTGGGCTAAATTGTAGGCAGGGCTGCTTTGATAGAAAAGGATGTACGGAAATATCACAAAGTTTGGGTGTGCCTGGAAGGGACAGGCGAGAGGGGAAAGGTAAAAATATGTTTCAGAAAGGCATGCTGGGATGTGTCGATCTCAGCTCAGTCCTAGCCAAAGCCAGCTCTTCGGCCATCTGCGAGAGGTGTTTGAGCCACAGGGCAGAGAACGGTGAGAAACTTCCATCGTGCCCATCTCAATGCTCCTGTCTGCCCATGAAACTGTGTGGAGACCCACAGCAGAGGTGGGGGGTAGCTGGCAGACAAATCTCCCGGCAGTGTGTGGAGGCTGTTTTCTGATCACTAACCCCAGCTCCTCTGCTTCCCTTCCAGCTGCCCGTCCTGCGAAGCGACATGAGTCTCAAGGGATCCCTCAGTAGCAGCCCTGGCTCAGCAAAGTAAGGACCTCCCTGGTGGGGTAATGCTGGCTCCCTCTGGTTCGGGGCTGACACAGTCACGCCTCCCCACCACCCAGGGGGAGGCTCTCAGGGGTCTCTACCTGCCTCCCAAGTCCCCGGCATTCGCTTTGCCCAGCTTTGGCATCTCTCAGGCTGTAGTCGTACCTAGCACTGCTGCCATATGCCTCTGGGGTCTTGCACGTCACAGCTTGGTAACACTACCATGGACAAGCTGCCTGCAGCCTGGAGGAGAGCCATGGCAGGCCATGGCAGCTTCCCAACTGAGCTAAAGCCACCAGCTCTCTCCCTCCCTCCTGCATGCTTTCAGTCTCCAGAGAGGACGGGGTATGCATATGAGCATCATGAACTGCTGCCTGCCCTCCGGGGACTGTCACGATAGAGCAGAAGGGAGCCGCCTGCCACCCACTGACTCACTGCACCATGCAGGGCAACCTGATCACAGGGCCTGAAACCCAGAGATCTCACTTTGATCTTCCCCTGCCAGGCCTGAGCTGGAGAAAACACTGTTATCTTCTGGCTGTGCGCTCCTACACACAAACTAAGCATGGACAGGGTGGGGTGGGATAGCGTTACTGGAGAGGTAACCCATGCTTAGAGGCCTGACACCCCACAACTCAGGTATCTTACACACAATTATGTCCTTCCATGTTTTGAAATGTTCTATATCTGAGCATCTGCCTTCAAGCAGCATGTTTCAAAAGGGTTCATTAATAAGGGCCCTTAATCTAGGCACTCACACTGCCTCAGGTTTAGGTGGACTCAGGTCTTATGTGGAGAGGTCTCCATTTACCTAGGTTACTCCCAATGACAGCCCAGGTTTATCATTCATTGTGAGCCGCTGTCCTTAAAACAGCACCTCCAAAAGCTCTGTTCTTCCAGGGGATGCTGCAAGTGAAGGTACCTTTAGTGAGGATGGGCCAGATGGGCTGTCCTGTCTCCTGTTTCCATCTGTTGCGTTTGGCGACCTGGGGCCAGTGATGTGGATAACAGTTGGGGTTGCAGAGGGAGCCTCGGGCACCGTCAGACGAGCCAGGGCTTTGCCTCGTAATTCAGCCATGTCCTGCCATGTCTGACTGATGTGATGAGGAGGGAAGGGCTGGTCCCTCCAGGGAGAGCTGCAAAGTTTCTGTGCTGACAACAGGGGATGCCACAAAGGGATCAGAAGATACTGGGAGAAAAGACTCATAGGGAATGAGGCTGAAATCAATAGAAAACAAAATCTATGACCTCACTTTCTCCTCCTGCCCTCTCTTGTGAACAGGATCAGCCAGGCACACCTGAACCACATTTGATGGACGTCCAGTCTTGCTAAAAAACAGCAGGGGAGATAGTCCATTCTTCCCATGGGATCTGCCCCCCACCTCACTCTCCTCACTTTCCATGTATCTGGCTTTTATTGCCATGTCTACAGCTTCAACCCATTATTTCTCACCTCAGGCAGATGGGTGAATTCCTCCCCTTCCTCTTTGCAGCCATCCTTCCCACCTTTGAAATCTACCCAAGCAGTTCCCCCATCTCCTAAACCAAGAACTTGAGTTGGGTGATGATCAGCAGAGCCCATATGTCCATCATCTTGGGTAGAAGGCCTGTGCTGTTTTCAGAACTGGGTTGCCAAAAGGCAAAAAAAAGTTGCTATGCTGTTGAGTAAGAAGCAAGAACTGGTTACATCTTCTCAAAAAAAAAAAAAAAAAAGCTAAGCTTAAGATGATTGGGAATACAGAAGCTCTTTAGCAGCTCAGGAGGAGTGGACAGTTGGGTGGGTGGATGCAGAAGCCATAGACACGTACCATGCTATCACATTAGTGTATGAGTTGCATTGTAAAGGCAGATGTTAAAAAGAACCAGGAACTGCTGGTTTATTTGTACCTTCTTTCTTTTACAGTGGCAGTATGGGTAAAGCGGATGGAGCCTCCAAGCTGAGTGCAAAGGACCTGTATGGTAAGTTGTGCCCACAAATACACTGGGCTGTTGGCAGAGTTTGCCAAGTCAGGATTGCCAGAGAAGAACTAGCTGATGGGAAACTCAAGGCACAGCCTGTGCCTATTGGACATATCAATGTCTTCTCACTTATCTTTAAAGCCTCTTTCAGGCTATACCAGTGTGCAGGATCTAGGCAAGCTACTCATCTGTTCCAGTATTAGGTAGTTTTTCACACTCTTCTCTCGTTACAACTGTGTAACAAAGCCCAGATCCGCCCAGGCAAAATTCCCGCACATCTAGGATTTCCTATTGCAAAGACACCTCTGAAGATCTGGACCCAGCCATTAGGGAGTTTTAGGCACCACAACTCAATCAAAGCCCTGTCAACCTGGTCCTCAGTACACAACAGAATGGCCTGGCAGGGGAGCAAAAATGCGTCTTGCCTCTATGCTACTGTTGCCCATGCTCAGCCCTAGGCACAGCTGTGATTTTGTGAGAACAGACAAGCCTCTGCAGAACACTG